>NC_143152.1:11827272-12021851 GCF_041381405.1 Jatropha curcas | reverse complement strand
AGCCTCTTTTGACTGTGTTTAGACCTTGATTTGTCAATTTTTAATTGTTGATAACTCTGGACGGCTTGATTTTGCCCTGTAATTGCACAAAAATAGTATAAATGTAGTAGAACAAAATTAAAGTTAAACTGCTGCGTACCTTCGACAGTTGCGTCACGCAGCTGTTCTTAGGAAGAACAGTTGCGTGACGCGACTGTTCGTCAATGAATGAGAGTCTCGAACAGTTGCGCGACGCGGCTAGAGAGATGCGTGACGCGACTTCGTGGTCGCATGACGCATCTGTTCCTGGGGCCACACATGTTGACCAGTTGCGTGACGCAACTGTAGAGTGGCGTGACGCGGGTGTAGAGTGGCGTGACGCGGGTGCTAAGGTGCGCTACGCGGCTATGCTTCTGATTGCGTAATTTGGGTAAAGCTGCGTGGCGCGACTTTGTAGATGCGTGACGCGACTGGGAGCTGCGTGACGCAGCTATGGTTCCAACCAAAACTCGAGTCTTTTGTTTATCCTGTCATAGAAGAAAATTAACAATTATCAGTCTTATATTTATTGAAATTGAAATTTTCTTACAGTTTAATCTGGGCAAGGCCCGCTCAGGCGGATCGGCTACTGATGCTTCTGCCTTCTGGGATCTGCTGGACCCTCCTATGCGAGCTCGGGTTGTCGCTGCAGGTTTCGGGGACTATGCCGCTGGATTGCGCCGCACACAGCCTCGTTTCCCGCCCGCTATGCGATATGCGTTGATGGAGCGGTGGAACGACTGCACGCACACTTTTGTGTTCGGGTTTGGAGAGATGACCCTCACTCCCACGGACTATGCTGCTATTACCGGCTTACGCTTCACTGGTCCGGTTCCCCCGCTAGACGCTCGGTACCAGACAGCTGCCATCGGAGCTCAGCTCGTGCGCTCCTTGCTCGGTGTTACCTTACAGACTCGGTACACCGTGCAGGGATGTATGTCCTATGAGATGGTCTTCCGGTTCTGGGCCGAGAGGGTTAGGACCCGGTTGGAGGCTTGGCGAGAGTTGCCAGAGGATGTCCGACCTGCTGCTCCTGCGTATACTCGTGAGGAGAGAGACCAGGCTGCTCGGTCCTTCTTGTTCTACATCATTTCCTCGCAGCTGCTGTGCACCTCCCAGAATAAGGGAGACCCTGCGGTGCTGGCGTGTCTTCGGGATCTGAGCCAGGTCGGGTCCTTCGACTGGGCCACATTTGGTTTGGCTCATCTTTACCACGGTCTGGATGTCTGGACCCGTGGTAGCGGTGAGTCAAACTGGCTGTTCATCCGGCCTTTCGAGGTAACACACTTTCATTCTCATTTTTTTCTTTTCTTCTTTGATCCGCTGTTCTCAACTGTTCAATTAACTGATGTTATTTTCTGTCTCTGCTATAGGTGTGGGCTTACGAGTACTGCATTTATCCTGGCGGTCCTAGCGGTGACTCACCCGTCGAGTCTAGGAGGATTCCTCGCTATCTGGCCCACTGCCATCACACTTATGCCAGTGGCGAGGATCCGGAGTACTGGCGGAGCTTCCTTAACGATCGGGAGTTGTCCGATGTGAGTACAGAAAGAATCTCTGAATCTGTAGCTTGTCTCTCTCTTCATTCTGACATACTATCAATGCTGATTTCTTATCATTTTTGCAGCTATCTTTAGAGCCATGGGATTGCGAGGCCTGGAGGACCTATCCGGGCCGGGAGGTGGCTGAGTTGCATACCGGTCGAGGCTGCTGCTGCGAGGCTACTGGGCCGACCGGTATTTCCTTGGCGAGCGGGTTTTTGACACTCCGATCGCTCCAGCACAGCGGAGAGTGCCTCGTGCCCCTCCCCGGCATATGTGTCTACTGGAGGGTTTGACACGAGAGGACCTGGAGGTAGAGTATAGAGGCTTCTCGGCGAACGATTTCCTGTCCGCCGGCGATTTTCCTTCTTACTTTGCCTCTCGGATGCAGGCTCGACTTCCCGAGGTTCTCGAGTACACCCATGTAATTCATCTGGTCTTCTGCCTTATTTACCATTCTCTCTGTTTTCAAACCACTGATGCCATTACTCTCTGTAACTTAATGTAGGAGCGGAAGACGCACAAGACTGCGGCTCACTATCGTGCTGAGGCGGCGGCTGAGGCGGGTGGTGCGGCGGCTCCGGCTGGACCGGTCGGCGTAGTACTGGGTGACGTGCCGTTCCCACCAGATATGGAGGTGGTCTTGGACCCTGGTCTAGGTTTGGGATCTGGCGTCGTCATTCCTGCTGATCTTCGACAGGCTCCTCCTCCGATACAGCTGGATCCTGAGCACACTACACATGTAAGTCATAAACGGAATTTACAAGGTTAAGAATACTTTACCTGAATATCCTTTTAATGGATTTTTATTGTTCGCAGGTGCCGGCTCAGAGGTATCAGGAGATCTGCCAGCGATTCGGGTTTGCCCGATCCTACATCGGCCGGCTTTACTCCGAGCGACATGAGCTGGTATAAATTTTATACATTTTTACCTTTTTGCTTCTTATTATTTTGGTAACCTTTCTTACACATGCTTGTCTTTACAGGAGCTGGAGAACGGGAGGCTGCGGAGGCATCAGTCCCGCCAGTCGAGTGCCGTGAGCCGGCTTCAGGCGGAGGTGGACCGGCTTCGGACGAGGCTAGAGGTTGAGGGCATCCCACTCGACTCTTCTGATGAGGATGAGGGCGGCTCTTCCTCCGACGACGGATCACCATCTCCACCCCCTCCGACTGTCGCTGGTCCTAGCCGTAGGCGGCGGTAGTCTTATTGCTCGTCCTCTCCATTTTTGAACACTTTAAACATTTTGAATTTTTATTAATTTTCGATTTATTTATTTTTTATTTTTTTATTTTTTTGTGATTGTACAGTTATATCAGCATCTTATGATATTATTTACATTTTACAACACTTGGTTTTGTCATTTTATGTGTGTTTATGTTTCGTAACTGTGAAGTCTTGTTCCTGTAAAGACAAAACACGAACACAACACCAAATACAAAATAACGATGTACCATTTATTCACAAGAATGGTTCACCTCATTAGCGGTCAGTAAATCGACTTATCGTAAATGAATAAATGAAATAAAATAAAAATAAAAATAAAATAAAGTAAATAAAATAATGAACTTAACATGGAACATGATTAAGGATCACTTTCCAAACAGAGAGCATAGCGTAGTACTTACCTGATAGGGTGGTCCACTCAGTGAATGCGGACGTAATGGCTCAACTACCCTTTCTCGATTAATGTAATCATGAAGACTCAACTTCCTTATTGTACAAGCCATCCTTCTTTTTGATCAATGCAGATTTGAATGCTCACCGACCCGAATGGACTATTCAGGATTGTCCTTTCAACTACCTCTGACGATGACTATTAAATTGAGTGATGATGATGTTTCGCCCATCGGTTTCTCCATTTTCCTATAAATATAAGTTTCGCTTCGCACCTCATTCCCATCCAGTGTCCAAAGCATATCGATTTCTTAAGTGATTTTCCTCCATGGCCTTCAGAAGCCAAGTCTCATCTTTCGTCCAATCCATTCCTGACGACCTATGGCAAGTCTCTCCTTTGGATCAACTTGCCTGGTTAAGATACTTCAAAGACCTAAAACCTAACCCTGGCTTTTTGTCTTGGCTCATTTCTCATTTCAATCCGAACACCATGGTTTTCCGGTTTGAGGACTCTGAAGTGACTCCGACCTATGAGGAAATGTGCGCCGTGATGGATCATCATCCTGAACAAAACGAAACTCCAGCCTTGCCCCCAGGTCCTAGGTATGATCTAGCTGAGATCGTGGCCTTGTGCCCAGTTTACCTTCCTGACGGCATAAACGTAGATCAAGGTCTTCCTTTGGAACCTTTCTTGAACAAAGTTTTGTCTACCGATCTAGATCTGCCTTGGATCCGAGCTTGTTGCTTCTTGCTGCTGAATGTGTACGCCATGAAGAACCGTCAACCCGAAATTGGAGACTTTCGACTTTTGACCGTTGTTCGTGACATGCAATTGTACCATCGTACCGTCTTCATGATGATCATGGGAGAGACGATGTGTTGGGTCAGGGATATTGCCCTTCACATTACTGACTTCAATGTTCACCATCGCGGTTGTCCACTGCTGTTGCAAGCCTGGGCTTTGGATAAATTAAGCCTAATTCCTCTGGTTCCAGCTCGCTTGATTCCAACTTACAGATCTGCTGTTTTTCAATCTCGGTCTCGAAAACGCTTCGATTTTGGTGATAACCCTGCCATTCGGTGGACCTGTCCTTGGTGGAGAATTAGACTGGCCACGATCGGAAGCATGAATCTCAATTACGTGTTGTATGCTAGTCTAGACCGTTCCATGGCCTATTTCCCAGATAGGATCAGTTGTCAGTATGGGATGATACAGCGTGTTCCCCGAGTCCACAACTTCGATAGCGGCTTGATAACATCACATCTGTTGACTAATTTGGCCGATCGTTGGCAAAGTCGAAACACCATACATTTAGATGAAGGAATGATGCAAGACACTGTGACGCCTACATATGCCAACTGGTTCTTTACCCCACAATGATGTCGCGCTTTGTGAAGGCCAACCTTTGCTGATATGTCTTCTCAGAATAACTGTTGTTTGTTGTTTTTCTCTTGCGTTCAAGCCATGAGCTTTTACCTAAATGTATCCGCTTTTCTTTTAATCAATGATCTTGATGATTCTGTCTTTATTAATTCCTGCACACATGGACAATGAAAGACAACAAAACTTTTCTTTCGAAATTATTTGCTGTGTTAGTCATCCAGGGCTTTTGCCCTCGGGTTAATAAATGAAAACTCAATAAAGTAAAAATTATTCTGTAAACATAGGAACTTATGCTTGTAAACAACAAAGAATGAAGTGACTGTTTTATAATCTGCACAAATTAACAATAACAAATGTTACTCCTCTATGTATGCGTGAACTAATGCAAGTGCTAAGGGTTTTTTCATGGTTTTGTTGATCCTTCTGGGGAAATCGCTGAGAAAATGATACTCATTCCTCTGATCAACGTCTTTTTTTATTCAATATTTAGGCAGGACCAATGACCAAGGCGCTTCACACCAAGTGAGTCGATCTTTGTTTAAATAAACAGAGAGGAAGGTCTTGCATACTTTGACCGTAATACCAGGACAAAAACAAAAATTTTGAAAACACAAATTCTTTATTAATCTTACTTCTTTTCAACATTATACAGAAGTAAAGAAAGTTTATTCTAATACAATGGTCATTTGCTCTAACTATTTGATTTCCTATCCCCCTTCAGGTCAAGTTGATGGTGTTTGAGTAACCAATCACTAATTTGTCACGAACGCATGGCATGAATTCTGCATTTAAGCTAAGCACCACGCGTTAATCCCAAGATTTTACCATCATTATTTTGCGTTTTTTTTTTTTTTTTTTTTTACATGCTCTAACTTTTGCCTAGGCCGCCCTTGCGGGTTTTCAACCTAGCGAGCTCATTTCTTGCCTAAGCCGCCCTTTTCGGGTTTTCAACTTAGCTCTTTTTTTTTTTTTTTGAAATCATCATTTCAGACATAAAATCTTTTCATTTGATCTTGATTGATAATTCGATTGACAGGCTCTCCTTCTATAGTGACTAATTCGACGGCGCCTTTAGGTAGTAGCTTCTGAATTCTGAACGGCCCATGCCAGTTGGGTTTGAATTTCCCACTAGGATGATGTTGGGCTTCATGATCCAATAACCTGATCAACACCAAATCTCCATTCTTTAAAGCCTTTGGATGTACCCGCTTGTTGTAGAAACGAGCAATCCTCCTTTTTCTCATCTGATCCTGGAATCGAGCATTCAGTCTTCTTCCGTCTAAGAGTGCTAGATCTTCGTACCTCTTCTTGACCCATTCTTCTTCGGTCAGACCAGCTTCTACCAAAACTCTGAGAGACTTCTTTTCGAGCTCTACTGGTAACACTGCCTCCATCCCGTATACCAATTCAAAGGGGGAAGCTCCATTTACTGCTTTGGAGGTAGTGCGATGCCCCCAGAGCGCGAAAGGAAGTTTCTCAGCCCAGCTTCTATACTTTTCACACATCTTTGACAGGATTCTCTTGATCTCCTTATTTGCAGCTTCTACTGCACCATTAGCCTGAGGGCGATAAGGAGAAGAACGGTGATGCTCAACCTTGTACCTATAAAGCAATTGGCCAACTTCTGCTTGAAAATGAGAACCATTATCTGTAACTATGTGATGAGGAACGCCATAGCGACAGAAAATGTTCTGTTCAATAAACTTTGCCACGTGCTTGGCAGTTAAGATTCTGTAAGATTGAGCCTCGATCCATCTAGAGAAGTAGTCAACTGCAACCAATATATACTGATGACCATTGGATGCTGCAGGTGAAATTTTACCGATGACGTCTACGCCCCATGCAGAAAAAGGCCACGAAGGAGTTGTTGGATGGAGTTCAACAGCGGGTAAGTGGCTTCTATTATCGTGATATTGGCAAGCTTTGCAGCGGCGCACATATTGGACGCAATCGCCCTCCATCTTCATCCAAAAATAACCTTGCCTCATGATCTTTCTTGCTAAACTCATACCGCTTAAATGAGTACCACAGACTCCTTCATGAACTTTTCTCATTATATCCTCTCCTTCTATCTTGCTCACACATCGCAGTATCATTCCATCCCAGGTTTTCTTATAGAGTTCACCATCGGCTAGGACATAGTGTAGAGCCATTTTCCTTAAGACAACACGGTCTTCTTTCGTCGCCTCGTCAGAAAAGGTACCGTCTTTCACATACCTCAGGATATCCGTAAACCAGGATTCCTCCTCGGACTCCACCTGATGCACGTAATGTTCTTGATAGCATGGTATATTGGCTGTAGTGATGATAAATGGCTTCTTCGGAACTTTGCTTAAATCCTGCCAAGCCGACGCTAAGTTTGCCAAGGCGTCTGGAATTCTTTTATAGGTCCTTCCTATGTGAGTGAAAGTGATCTTATCAAACAATGCTGCTTTCTTCAACAGATACTCAACATAGGGCTTCAATCTTTCCTCTTCTACCTTCCATCTCTTGTTGGCATGCTCGATAACCAGTAAAGAATCTCCTATTACTTCGACCTCCTTAGCGCCTGATGCAAGAAGAGCTTCCATTCCCATGATGCACGCTTCATATTCTGCCATGTTGTTAGTGACCGGGAACAATAGTCTCTTGCATATAGTTGTGACTTCGCCGTTAGGTGCTTCTATAACAATACCAGCCCCAGCTCCATTTCTGTTGGCTGATCCATCAAAGTACAATCTCCAAGCTCCTGTGTCAACACTCAGCAAATGTTCATCCGGAAATTCCAATTCCCAAGATTCGTCGTCTGTCACAGGGTTTTCTGCTAGGAATTCTGCCACAGCTCGACCTTTGACCGTCTTTTTCATTACGAACTCCGCGTCAACACTAGACATTTGAATCAACCACTTAGACAGCCGTCCCTCTAGAGTAGGCGTCCTCTGCAAATACTTCAGTGGATCAATCCTGGAGATAAAAGTGACCTTGAAGGAATCGAAATACGGCCTTAATTTCTTTATCGACCACACTATTGCCATGCATGTTTTCTCAATCAGATTGTATTTCTCTTCGGTAGGCAACAGTTTCTTACTGATGTAGTAAATAGCTTTCTCTACCCCAGCGGCATCCAGCTGTACCAGCATCGCTCCCACTCCTGCATCTTCTATAGATAGTGACGCGGAACCCAATGAAAATAAATTTCATGAACTCAATGACAAGTTTTGGAAGAGATCAAAGATCTAGAATAAATTCCCCTCTATGGCACCCAAAGCTTAAAGAAGCAAGAACACCAATAATAGAGTAAAAGAATAAGATAAATGCCACAAAGAATTGATAAGTTTACCTTGATTCTTGATGCAATTAGAAGAATGCAATCTCACACTCTCTAAAAACATGAACACGCCTAAGCATGAAGAAGTAGTCTTTAATTCATTGAATAATTGTTGAATAATTACAAAATAACAAGCTATTTATACTAATCTAAGAGGTCCAGATCCTTAAAGGATTTAGAGTTAGCTAAGGAATAGGATTTAGCAAATCTAAACCAACTAAGGATAAGACTAATAGAATCATAACAACTTAAGGATTTGGAGATCTAATCCAAATCCACTAAAGATTGACTAAATCTAATCAAAATAAGGCTAATTATTCAAGGGTGGACGAAATATTGGAGGCCCAACCCATTAACAAAGCAAAAACTCAAAAATAACTAACTAATATTTGAGAGGCAGGGAGTTGCACGGTCCAGGGCGTGTCAAGGTGCACGGGCGTGCGCGCATTGTATGACTTCCTTCACGAGAGGCAGAGAAGTGCACAGCCTGGGGCGTGCTAATTGGCACGGGCGTGCGCACATGGATGAGTGTTCCTTGCGAGAGGCAGAGAAGTGCACGGCCTGGGGTGTGCTAGTTGGCACGGGCGTGCGCGCATGCATGAGTTTCCCTTGCGAGAGGCAGTAGAGTGCACGGTCTGGGGCGTGCTATCTTGCACGGGCGTGCTTCTACAAGCCTTCAAGTCAAAGTTACTGTAGAAAAGTCAAATTTACTGTAGCAGACGGGTCTAACTCAACTTGTGCTTCCATTAATGTGAGAAACTTAGGTGTTTCTTCAAGTTCTTCATAGCACTTGTTGAAAGCAAGGTCATGGAGCTCTTGGGCGGTTTGATTCAATTTTTGGTTCAACCACTCCTGATTTATCATGAAACCTCGTCCCTTGTCCTCATATCATCATTGGGTCAGGTGGAGGCATAAAACCACGCGTCAACAAACCAGAAGTGTTTTTAACCAAAAATTGAATCGAACCGGTCCAAAGGGTCTGACCCGCGTTAGGGTTGCATCACGCAGCTATCGCCTGCGTGACGGCACTAGTAGTTGCGTCACGCAACTCTAACCAGGCTGACATCACTTGGACAGGCCCGTATAACGGTCTGAACTGTTTGTATGGAAACGCGACAACTGTACGAAAAGTAAGCTGCGTCACGAAGCTCGCGGGTCCGTCGCGTAGCTGCTACCTGCGTGACGCAGCTTTGTTCTGTTGCCCTACCCATATAAATACAACTTTTTGTGTTTTTAACGGGACTTTTTCTCATTTTTTCTCTGGACTTTGGCATTTTAGACTGAGAGAAATTTTATTACCGCTAGGGTTTTCCCCAAGAACTCTAGTGAGTAACCTTGAGGAAGATTAAGCCATTAGAAATATAGATTGAAAACTTAAAAACCCAAAAAGACATAAAAGGAGAAAAAGAGAGAAAAGGAAAGAAAAGAAACGTTCTTATTGTTAAAACTTGGTACTAAACGCTTCTGGGATCGTGAAGCCTTGTTCCCAAATCATCTAAACCGTATGCAATCCTCGAATCTGAGGGATAGGTAATCATCTAAACCTTCCTTTTCATTTTTAGTTATTTATTTGTGAAAAATCTTATTTTCTTAGTATTTGATTAGTTTGGTGTTGATTAAACAACATTTTGCCCATTTTTGAGTGTTTCTGAGCTATACTAAACATCTGTTAATAAAAAGAACACGTAAAAAGAGTAGTTTGAAAGGTAGTTACGGACCAGAGCAACTGCGTCACGCAGCTACTACCCGCATGACGCAACTGTTCATGTCCAAAAGACCTTGACTTTGCTTAGACCACCTACGTGACGAAACTGTTCGTGGGAGTAGTTTTTATTTCATTTTTATATTTTTGTTTAATGTTATATCTTAAATAAATAATTAATGAAACTGGAAATTTTGATAAGGTCACGAACAGTCGCGTCACGCTACTAGGAGTTCCGTCACGCAACTAGGAGTTCCGTCACGCAACTGTTCTTCATAGAACAGCTGAGAACAATTGCGTGACGCAACTGTTCTAAGGTTCCAGAATACCTTTCTTATTTTATTTTAATTTCATGTCATTAAATAAATGTTTAATTTTAATTCAAGAAATGACCAATGATGGGCAAATTGTGTTCTAATCAAATCAAACAAATTAATTTACTATGATTTTGAGATTTTAAGATTTATTGTTTGTATTGTTTAAATTATATTATTAAATCCGATTTGTGGCCCGCCTTTAACCATAAGGTAAGAGCAGGTCTTTTAATTATTTCTGCTATGGGTGGATGATGGATGTGATGATTTATTATGAATGCAATGAATGAACCTATTTGGGGCGATTAATTAATTTTCCACATAGGAGCTCGGTTCGATTTAATCGGGTTGGGTTTAATTAAATAATTTGGCTTTTCTAAAATAAAATCAATTAGAAATTGTAGGTTAAAAGAGGCCGATTTTCCGGGCGTCGGCTTCCAACGGGCCGACGTACCTAATTCCCTTACCTAGAACCGCATACGGTTCGCCTGACCAGTTTTTCAAATAATTGGCCTTAAATAAAAATTGGGTTAAATGGAGTCATTTTTGTAAATTAAAATCGGAAACGGTCCCATTGCCGAAATAATGGGTGGCGACTCAAATATTTTTATAAGACCGATTTATCAGCACCGCGTTTCCCAAAAGGTTTTTTAACACCGTTTCCCAATAATTCTAGACAAATAAAAAGAAGTTTTCCGAGGTCCTTTTCCGGGGTTTTAAGGGATCTCAACTCTCCATCATAAACTCAATTATAAAATGGGAAAGAGAGGGGCGAAAACAAAACCCAATACATATAAATGATCTATTGATCTCAATGAACCGCTTAAAGTCTTTTCTACTACCTATAAAAGAATATTGAAAAAAAAATCTAATAGGTTTGTTATTTGATTATATATGGAATATCAACCATCAATTAGAAGAACTTACATATTTCCTAAACAAAGAAGGAAATTCATCTTCATGCCTTTGCTGCACATCCACAATGCTTTGTCTTTCAACTTCTTCCTTGTGTAATCTGAACAAATAAAATACATTAATATTTATATGTAATTTTGTAATTGTAATAAAAATTGAATAGAGCATAAAATTTTCAAATAAAAACTTACTTTAAATAAGATTCTATCTCCTCGCAATTATTAAGTGTACATCACTATATTTTGTTAAAATCGAACAACGTTAACATATCATATACAGTTGCCCCAATGTTCTTGTCTTTGGTTCAAAAATTGAAAACCCATTAGGTATATATATTAGAACACTATCAAAATTCCTTTCCACTTGATTAAATCTAGTTTCAACTCCACAAAAGTACATGGAACAAAAATTAAGACACTCTTTACTAATATATGCCTCAGCAATAGAACCTTTTGGATGAGCTTTGTTGCATATAGATTACTTCAAAGAACATAAGAACCTAAACCCATTCATTTCAAAGAAAAAAAAAGTAATATAAGTAACTATAGTGTAATTCTTATAATTGAAAAATTAAATAAAGCAATGCATAAAAGTAAGAAAGTTACCTTTCAACAAAATACATCCATCAATAATGAACTGGCCCATTGAGTTCTACTTCACATGGTAGGTGAATTGATAAATGTATCATAACCACAAAAAAAGATGGTGGGTATATGGTTTCAAGTTTACACAATATTAGAGCTATATCATTTTGTAACTTGTGTAATGTAGCTCTCTCTATTGTCTTCGAACACAAGTCTCTAAAGAAAGAACTCAATTCTGACAACACAAAATAAATATCCTTTCTCAAATAACCATGGACTACAACTGGAAGTAATCATTGTAGGAATACATGGTAGTCGTGACTTTTAATTCCAGATAACATACAATCATCAACATTAACACACCGAGACAAGTTTGAAGCATAACCATAAGGTAATTTAACTGATTTCAACCATTCACAAAACTTTTTTCTTTCCAAAAATGATAATGTATAACATGATAATGTCATTAAAAATCCATAACCATCCTTTTGCAAATGTAATTCTTTTCTAATACCCATTTCCTCCAAATCTAAATGAGTCTTGACGTTGTCTTTTGTTTTTCCATCCATATTCAACGATGTTCCTAAAATATTCTCACATATATTTTTTTCAATGCGCATCACATCCAAATTATGGCATAACTTCAATGTTCTCCAATAAGGAAGTTAAAAAAAAAATTACTCCTTTTAGTCAAATTCAACTATTGTTCTTTACGATTATGTTTTCTTTTATTATATGTCTTTCCAAATTTCACATCCTGTGGAATATAAGATGTCTGGATAAGTACCTCATCTCCTGATAATTCTTTAGGTTTTTCCCGATGCTCTACCTTACCATCAAATTTTCTACTTTTTCTCGAAGGATGTTGTTTATCCAAGTATCTACGATCACCCATATAACATTGTTTTCGCATATTTTTCAAAGTAACTGAACAAGTCCATTTGTTGCATACCGGACATACTAGTTTGCCCTTAGTACTCCATGTTAGATTATTTTAATAATCTATGTGGCTCATGTAATTAAAAGGTTGGTTCTAATTAAGGTGGCCAAAGATGATGGTTATTGGGCTTAATGGGATGAGGACCAGTTAGGGTTTTAATACCCATCCTCTGCCTTATAAAAGATCAAGGAAATCAACAGTGTAGGTTAAGAGAGTGTGACGACTACCTCAAACATATAGCGGTGATAGGTTGTATGAGAGAACGTGAAAAGAAAACTCTCGTTGCTGTTGATAATTCTCTGACCATTAAGAGAGAACTTATGGACAAAAGGTCAGAGTGAAGAAACATAGATCTATTGTTACGGTGAGAATCAAATTGCCGCAACGAGGTAATCAATAGCTATGGATCAAGGTACGCTTCCGTTAACAGTTTTTCTATTAAATAATTTTTGGACAAAACGATCTAGGTAGCATGAAAGTTTTTACATGTGGTATCAGAGCCTAGTTTGTTCTAGATTTATTTGATAGATTTTGTATTTGGCTTGATTAATGGAAATTAATTTCGTATTATGAAATTGTTTTAATCTGGTATAAATGAAGCCAAAGTTATAGAAATTGGAAAATTGTTTGTTTTCTTTATGCTTTCTAACTTATTCTGCTGTAATTTATAAAAGAAACATCAAGACATCTTATTATATAATGTCATTAAAGTTTTGAGATCTGTGAATACTCAAATTTTGAGGCTCAAAGAGCCAATTTTCCCGGACTGCAAATAGTCTGGCCGGACCGAAGGCCATTTTGGAAATTTACCGGAAGTATGCCAATATGGTACTTAAAACGTCCGGGATGTCGCGAGGATCGCGGCACTGGTCTCGGAATATTTTTTGGAGGTACGGAACTCCCGAAAAATCCTCCGGAACAAAACATTAGCAAAACCGCCGGCCCCGGCCGCCGGCTCCAGCCGCCGGCCTCAGCGGCCTAGGCCGCTGGACACGGCGGAGCAGGCCGCCGGACCCGGCGGCTCCGGCCGCCGAACAGTCCGATTTTTGCCTATAAATACAGCCCCGAAGCCCTCAGTTTTACTCACTCAGTCTGTGTTGACGGACGCTCCTTCTCCCTTACGCTCCTTGTGATTCTTTACTACTTTTCTACATTTTTTATTTAGCTTTATTGCTTTCTTGCTTTGTTAATTGGTCACTAAAATTGAATTAATCAATATTCCCTTAATGAGGAGCTTAATCTGGAGCTAAGAAGTGGTCGACGACTGACTCAGGTAATAACTAAACCCTGTCTATTTAATTTTAGCACTTCATGCATGTTTCTCTTCTACTCCTAAAATTCTACAACTGCATAAATGCATTCATGTCATCAATTTGGCAAATAAATTGCCTCAATTAATTAAGTTCAGGCTAAGATGCCCGGTTAGTCAATAATCGTGGTATTAAAGCCTAAAATCCGACAATAATGGCTAAAAAACCTAGTTAATTAATAACTACGGTGTAATTGCCTTTATTTCGAACAAGTTCGGCTAAAAGTCCAATTAATCAATAATTGTGGCTAAAGGCCTTAATTAATCACGTTTTCATGGCAATAAATTGCCTACATTGCAAATCAATTAATCACTTTTGGCAAACAGATTGCCTATAAGAGGATTAATCTTTCCTAGCGACAAATCGCTTAAATCGAAATCTTGGCTAAAAGCCTTCAAACAATTGCTTTTGGCAAATAAATTGCCTTAAATCAATCAATTCTGGCGACAATCGCCTAATTAACTTTTTTTGGCAAACAAATTGCCTGAATCAATTCATTTGCGACTACAAAGCCTTCAAATAATCACTCTTTGGCAAACAAATTGCCTAAATCAATTCATTTTGGCTAAAAGCCTTAAAATTAATCATTTTGGCGACAATCGCCCAATCAACATTTTTGGCAAGCAACTTGCCTAAATCAATCTTTTTGGCTAAAAGCCTTAAAATCAACACTTTTGGCAACAAATGCCTAAAACATCAAATCACATCAATTTTTGGCAAAATGCCTAAACAAAATGCACAAAGCATACACACACTCATGCATAAAGCATACCCATTCAAAGCCCTTTTAAAAAGGCCTATCGAACTACGTCGACTTTGATCTTCCATTCAAACGGAAGTACGTAGGCACGTTTGGGATTTAACCCCGAGCGGCAAGTCGAAATCACTTAAACATTTAATTGGTCCAATTACATCATCACCTTGCAAAGCATTCATTCTTTGGTTAGTTTATCAGCATGACATAGTCTCGGGATCCACCTCGGGTTCATAGACCATGCCTTAAACATTGGGTTAATTAATCTAGTAATTAGGTTAATTAAAATCGGAGTCACTTAGGGTTTTTCCTAGTTTACCCTAAAATAATTAAACAAGGTGGCGACTCATACATTCACGTGCATTTCTGCCCTTAGTCATGTGCATTACATGCATGATATTTGGGGTAGGGGTTCACAAGATCTTAATTCAATCTCATAAGGTTCTGCATAATTCAATGTTTAATGAATGGAAAACTTGTTAGTCACCAAAGTGACCTTGTTTGGATTTATTTAGACATTTGATTATGCAGTTTTTCAATTGTTCATATCATGTGATACTGTTAAATGACATAAAAGATAAAATTGAACAATTGAGATCATTGATTATAATGTTATGAGGTTATCCAAAGGTAGACCATTACTTATAATCAATGGCATCAAAGAGACCTATCATTGTATTTGATAAATATGTTTGTATACCCAAAGGTAACATAGATATTTTCTTACTGTATTATTACTAAAACTGGACTCTAGAAAGGAGCACGGGCATACTGTAATGAGCATGGGTGTGCTACGGATTCCAGAGAGTAGCATGGGGCAAGCTGTAATGAGCACGGGCATGCTACAGACCTCAAAGAACAGCACGGTTTGTGTTGTGATTAGCACGGGCGTGTCCTGAACTCCAAAGAGTAGCACGGGCCGTGCTGTAATTTAGCACGGGCGTGCCTTGAGTTCGAGAGAGAAGCACGGGCATGCTATAGTGAAGCACGAGCATGCCTATACTCTTTATATGGCATATCAATTCACAAGTTCCTGTGCATCAATGAAGGTCTATTAGAGTATTTTATTCTTGGCATCATTATTGATTAAAGCTATGTATTTAAGTATTACCCAAAGGTGAATTTAAATGCATAATTAAGTTTGTTATTTGTTTGAATCCATTTAAGTTTTTTCTCAAAGTGTTACGTATGAGTATATGTATTATGCTGAAGTTTCTTCTAACATGTTTGCTATGGGCACTTGGTTGATTAAGTTCAATGGATTGAACTATGCTGATTAGTCTGAACAAATCCATTATCAGTTAAGAGTTCTGGACTTAGATCTGGCATTAGTCTCTGAAAAGCCAGCAGCCATCAAAGAGACCAATATAGAAGCTGACAAGTCTCATTATGAGGCTTTGGAGCAATCTAACAGGCTGAGCTTGAACTGAATGAGGATGAAAATGGCTGAAAATGTTAAACCATCAATGCCCAAAACGGACGACACTAGAGAGTACATGTTGAAGATTAAGGAATGCTCCCAATCAGATATAGCTGACAAATCCATAGCAGGGTCCTTAATGAGTGAACTAACTACCAAGAAGTTTGATTGGTCACAATCCATTCATGATCATGTGACTAGCATGCAGAATTTGGCAGCCAGATTGAAATCGATGGGTATGGATGTGAGTGAGTCCTTTTTAGTTCAATTCATTATCAACTCACTTCCTCTTGAGTTTGGTCAGTTCCGGGTGAATTACAACACCCTCAAGGAAAAATGGAACATTCAAGAAATCAAGGCCATGCTGATACAAGAGGAAGGGAGACTAAAGAAAATGAAGGAACACTCCGTGAATCTCACTTTTCATAATGGAACTAGTAGCAGTAGCAACAAATCAGGGAAGAAAGGCAAGAAAAGGGACAAAGCCCTAATGAAGGTGAATGAGGGCCAAATCCGTAAGGAGTTGAAGTGCTACTTCTGTAAGAAGAATGGCCACTTCAAGAAGGATTGTTCGAAAAGGAAGATCTGGTTCGAAAAGAAAGGTATATTTTACGTTTCAATATGTTTTGAATCAAATCTTATTGAAGTGCCAAATAATACCTGGTGGTTAGATTCTGGTGCCACTACTCATGTGTCTCATGTTATATAGGGATTCCTTTCGATCCAACCCATAAACGAAACTGAAAAGTTTCTATACATGGGAAACAAAATGAAGGCACGAATAAAAGGAATTGAGACTTATTAATTGATCCTAGACACTAGTTGTTATTTGAATCTTGAAAAGTGTCTCTATGTTCCTGAATGTGCTAGAAATTTAGTTTCTGTAGGGAGGTTGGACAATATTTGGTTTTAATTTTAAGATTGGTAATGGTGTTTTTTCATTGTACAAACATAAGTACTATTATGGTTCTTGTACTTTAATTGATAGTTTGTATCGTTTTGATCTTGATGTTAAATTTGTTGAATCCTTGTTTAATGTTGAGCACAATATAGGCAATAAATCGTAGTGCACATAATGAATGTTCTGCTTTCTTGTGGCATCAAAGGTTAGGTCACATATCCAAAGAAAGGATTTTGAGGTTAGTGAAAGGTGAAATTTTACCTTAATTGGATTTTACTGACTGGGATGTGTGTATAGATTACATTAAAGGTAAGCAAACTAAACACACATTAAAGAATCTAGCCACAAGAAGTAGTGAATTAGTAGGTCTTATACACACTGATATATATGGTCCTCTCAATGTTCCCTCTTGGGGCGATGAAAAGTATTTTATCACTGTTATTGATGATTTCTCACGGTATGGTTATGTATATTTGCTGCATGAAAAGTCTCAATCAGTGGATATCCTTGAGATATTCATTAATGAGGTAGAGAGGCAGTGAAGTAGAAGAGTTAAAGTTGAGAGATATGATAGAGGTGGTGAATATTATGGTAAGTTTAATGAAAATGGACAATGTCCAGGTCCATTTGCAAAGTTCCTTGAAAAGTCGAGGCATATGTGCGCAATAAATAATGCTGGGTACACCTCAATAGAATGGTGTAGCTGAAAGGCGAAATTGTACACTTATGAAAATGGTTAGAAGTATGTTAAGTAACAATACTATACCTTTATCATTGTGGATGCATGCATTAAAGACCGCTGCATATTTGCTTAATAGGATTCCTAGCAAAGCAGTTCCTAAGACCCTTTATGAATTGTGGACGGGAAGGAAACCTAGTTTAAGACATCTTCATGTTTGGGGTTGCCCAGCAGAAGTCAGGATATGTAATCCACATGAAAAGAAGGTTGATGCTAGAACAGTTACTGGATTTTTCATAGGATGTCCTGAAAGTCAAAACTGTACAGGTTTTATTCTCCTAACCATAGTACGAGAATTGTAGAGTTTGGTAATGCTCGATTTATTGAAAATGGCCAAATTAGTGGGAGTGGTGAACCACGTAAAGTGGATGTGCAAGAGATTCAGATTGAAAGTCCAACTCATGTGGATTTTCCTAATGTCTCTTCTTCGGTTGTTGTTCCTCTAATTGTATCATGGTTTAACAACATGGTTGAACAACAAAATAACATTCCAAACCCACAAAATGACCATATAAATGATGAACTAGTAAATAATGAACAAGTCATAAATAAGCAAGTGGTTCCACAAGAAATAGCATTACGGAGGTCAGAAAGGCAAAGAAGGCCAGCTATTTCTAGTGATTATGTGGTATACTCACTTGAGCATGAATGTGAATTGAGCATTGATAAGGATCCAATCTCTTTTTAGAAAGTCATGGAATGTGATAATTCTTAAAAGTGGTTTAATGCCATGAAAGAAGAAATGAAATCAATGAGTGATAATCAAGTTTGGGACTTGGTTGAGTTGCCTAGGAGTTCAAAACAAGTTGGTTGTAAATGGGTTTTCAAGACCACATAGGACTCTAAAGGCAACATTGAAAGATATAAGGCCCGACTTGTTGCTAAAAGTTACACTCAAAAGGATGGCATTGACTATAAAGAGACTTTTTCTCTAGTTTCCAAAAAGGACTCTTTAAGAATTATTTTGACTTTGGTAGCTCATTATGATCTAGAGCTTCATCAAATGGATGTAAATCCATTTTTCTTAATGGGGACTTAGAGGAAGAAGTATACATGGACCAACCAAAAGGATTTGTAACCACAGGATAGGAAAGTTTAGTGTGTAAATTAAAGAAGTCAATATATGGACTGAAGCAAGCTTCTCGTCAATGGTATCTTAAGTTCAATAATACCATCACTTCATATGGGTTTACAGAAAACACTGTTGATCAGTGTATCTATATGAAGGTCAGTGGGAGCAAGTTCATTATATTAGTCCTATATGTTGATGACATGCTTCTTGCTGCGAATGATGTTGGGTTGTTACATGATGTAAAGGGTTTTCTCTCTTAGAACTTTGAAATGAAAGATATGGGTGAGGCATCCTATGTGGTAGGAATAGAAATATTCTGTGATAGGTCACAAGGATTGTTAGGATTGTCTCAAAGAGCTTACATTGACAAGGTTTTAGAGAGATTTAGGATAGAAAAGTGCTCCGTAGGAACAGTTCCAATTCAGAAAGGAGATAGGTTCAGCGAAATACAATATCCTATAAATGATTTGGAACGTAAAGAGATGGAGTCTATTCCCTACGCGTCAATAGTTGGGAGCTTAATGTATGTTCAAACATGTACTCGATCGGATGTTAGTTTCGCCGTCGGAATGTTAGGGCGATATCAAAGTAATCCTGGGATGGACCATTGGAAAGCTGCAAAGAAAGTACTTAGATATTTACAAGGCACTAAGGATCATATACTCACTTAGAGAAAGTCTACCAATCTCAAAGTGGTGGGATACTCGAATTCAGACTATACCGGTTGTGTAGATTTGAGAAAATCTACATTTGGCTACTTGTTTCTCCTAGCTGGATGAGCAGTTTCATGGAAAAGTGGAAAGTAGTCTGTTATTGCTACTTCCACAATGGAGGCTCAATTTGTGGCATGCTTTGAGGCCATTGTTCATGCATTGTGGTTGTGGAACTTTGTCTCAGGTGTAGGCATTGTCAACAGAATAGCTAGACCGTTGAGAATTTACTGTGATAATTCCGCAGCTGTTTTCTTCTCTAAGAATGATAGGTATTCTAAGGGTGCAAAGCACATGGATTTAAAATATTTATCTGTGAAAGAAGAAGTGCAAAAACACAAGGTGTCAATTAAGCATACCGGTACTAATATGATGATAGCGGATCCGCTAACTAAAGGATTACCACCCAAAATCTTTACTGGCCATGTTGAAAGGATGGGTGTTATAGATAAGTCCTTGTTAGCATGATATTCAAACTTGTATATATATATATATACATATGGTTATTTTGCTCATATTATTGTGACACTTGGGAATTCAATTAAAAATGTGTTTTGCTTATTTATTTGTTATCCACATTATAGATGTATACAGGAATGGTTTAAGTGAGATAACAATAATGTTGATTGTAACAATGTATCATTTGTTGCATCATTTCTCAATTAAGGATTTATGAATTGAGATGGTCTGTGATATATGAAAGGAATCATGTCGATTAATGACTTGTGACCGCCATAATCCAATCACTTCAATTCTAATTAAAGCTAATATAATAGATTCAAGAAAGCACATGGGCCAAGTGGGAGATTGTTAGATTATTTTAATAATCTATGTGGCCCATGTAATTAAAGGGCTGGTTCTAATTAAGTTGGCCCAAGATGATGGTTATTAGGCTTAATGGGATGAGGACCAGTTAGGATTTTAATACCATTCCTCTGCCTTATAAAATATCAAGGAAATCAACAGCGTAGGTTAAGAAAGTGTGACGGCTACCTCAAACATATAGCGGTGATAGGTTGTTTGAGAGAACGTGAAAAGAAAACTCTCGTTGCTGTTGATAATTCTCTGACCAATAAGAGAGAACTTATGGACAAAAGGTCAGAGTGAAGAAACATAGATCTACCATTACGATGAGAATTGAATTGCTGCAACGAGGTAATCAATAGCTATGGATCAAGGTACGCTTCCGTTAAAAGTTTTTCTATTAAATAATTTCTGGACAAAACGATCTAGGTAGCATTAAAGTTTTTACACTCCACCCATAAAAGCATTCCCTATGCAGGAAAATCATTTACAGTCCATAACAAAGCAGCATATAATCGAAACTTCTTATTGCTATATGAATCAAATGTCTCGACACCGTTTTGCCATAATTCTTTTAATTCATCTATTAATGGTTGAAGATAAACATAAATATCATTACTTGCAGAATCTTTGCCTGGGATTAGAATTGACAAAAATAAAAATGGCTCTTTCATACATTTCCATGGAGGCAAATTATAAGGAAATAAGATTACCGGCCACATATTATAACTTGTACTCATTTTGCCAAAAGGATCAAATCGAACCTGCCACTGCTATTAGCATGATCTTTTGCAAGATCTAAGAAACTACATACTCCTTTAATATATTCCAAACTAAATATATTTTTATGTAACATCCAATTTCTATCCATTATATTAACTTGTGAAAAATAATTAAAATAAAATCATCAAACAATTGGATGATTGTATAATCAACCTTCAACTAATAACTTAAAAGCAACTTTACTTCTATAAAGCCAAAGCTTACTGTATTATTTTATCCTAAATAATTGAAAAATGATTAAGGTTAATATGAGCGCTAGAAACTTATATCACAAAGAATTAATGCAATCGATTATGTCCTATGTTAACAAGACACCAATGAATAAGTTCAAAATATTCAGGCCAACAATATATCTCATAAAATTAGTTTGATCCTTCATTTTAATTGATTTTGATATATATAGGATTAGCAATTTTATCAATTACCCATACCCCATCAAAACCCTAAAATTCGGGTTTGACTAGGTTCGGGTTGGGTGCATACCTATTGAGTCGGGTTGATTTTGCTATCCCTACACGAATAACTAAATAGTGAATTTTCATTCATTAATTGAGATTAGCAGCACAATTACTTATATTTTTATTGACCAAGTCACAAATACTATACTTGAGGTCAGTAGCAGTTATATACTAAATTGCAAAATAAGCAATGAATTTGTAACAAACCAAAAGAAGTCAAATCCTTCCTTTAATTTGTAACTATATACTTTATGTAGTCAAAAAAATTGACCCATGGCTAGATTTAATCAGCATGGCATCACAAAATTAAAACACAGATCATTAAACAAAATAGCTTAGTTAATAAAAGGGCAAAGCTCATCCATTGAACTGAGAAATAATTTTGGAAAGTTAAAGCTTGAATTTTTTTTTTTTTCATTTTTTAGTCAAATTTTCTTTTTTTTTTAATTAATTCCATCTTCTGATAATATCAAGGGTTAATAAGTAAAAGTAAAATGAAAAGTATGAAAAGTTTGAAGGAACCTGTGACATCCCAACCTGGCAAAATGATCCTAAAAGGGCGTGTAGAGCAAAGCTCCTGGCTAGCTTCTAGGATGGCAGGTTACCTATGGGTAGTGGAATGCAGGACACATGAACGAATTGGATCACATATCGAAAAGGGAGAAACTAATCATCAGAGGCACCTTTTGGTGAAATGCTAGGAGAGTTGAAAGAACTCCAGGATTTAGCGTGCTCGCTTAACGGAAATCCTAGGATGGGTTACCTTTGGGAAGTTTCTCATTTCACCTACAGTACAAAACTGTGTGGGTCTTGCCAATCCAGTATGGGATGGAACTGACTTGATCCAAAGCGGACAATTCCTCTGGTGGTTGGAGTCGAGCATAACAGAACCTTTACCTCCCTCTTCTGATTATAAAACCAACAGAACCTTAAAATTGAATTAACACCAACCATTAAACTAAGCCCTATAATATACCACAATAAATCAAGAGTAACAAGTAACAGATGAAATGGCCAACTGAATATAGTCCTAGCATTTAAACTCTACATTCATAATCAATATATTTTGCCAAAAAAGAGACATTTTCTTTTCACTGTTGATTGGATCTCTGGATTTTGCTTATATACTTTAATAATTAATATACCTTCAATGCAAACAATAGACACTTGACTTTACCCACAAGAGTTGCAGTAATACTGATGTAGTACATAACAAGCCTAAATAACACCATAATCTAGAAACACTTATCCCTTCATTCCCTTTCAAACTGGATCAACTATTTCAAATCAATCATGAAAATATAAAAAATTGAAACTTTTAATCAATGGGCTCTTACTCTTACAAAAACCAAATTTTCAAAAGAAGAAGCAACGTTTTTATAACAGGAAAAAATTCTCATTATAAAATACATTGATGCTTTGCTTTAAAGAATATTTTTGACTTTTCGAAAATAAAAAAAAAATGTGAATCTTTTGCAAATACTCAATTATTTGTTACTAAAAATAATTAAGCCAAAATATTTTTCATTTAGATAAGTGGAATTAAAAGTCTATTTTCTCATTTAGCAAAAGTTGACTATTGAATACTTTTAAAATAAATCATATTTAATAGTGATAATTAAAATAAAAATAATTAAATAAATATATTTAATTTTAATTTATTATAATCATGATTATTATATTATAAAAATTGAGTTTTGATTTATTTATAAATACTAAAGCTTCAAAATTTAGAATTTAGGGTGTTCCAATCATTTTTTATCCTACGTAGATAAATAAAAAACATAAGTTGGGTGGTTTTTACATATCTCTAACTTTAGAAAAGTTTTTTTTTTAATATTTATATAGTGCATTAAATGTAATATTTTATTTATGCAAAACATAAAATAGTTTATTCATTTATATATGATGATGGAATCCCACTATTTGTAATTCATATATTAAAACAATTATTTTTAAAAGATACTAAAAATTGATCTTATACAAAATCAACCCCATATAATATTAAAAATTATTATATTAAAACAATTATTTTACTATTATTGTGCTATGTATTTTTTTATTTGAATTGTGAATTATTTTAAAATATGATATTTAGAAAAAACTGGTACTTGCGGATAGTATTAAAAGGGTCTAGGATTGTATGAGTTGTTCCTAAATAGGTTTGGAAAGAGGATTGAGATTTTATATGGGTACCTCACCATTGCCATCCCTGAGATTTCTATTCTATTTCTAATATCAGTTTTTATTCTATTCTTATATTCTCTGATTATATGCTCTAATTATTAGAACTTCAAATTTTTCCTTTCTATTTGTATGTTCTAATATCAGTTTTTAAAATTACTTTCTGTTCTAAGTCCCCATAGATGTTTTACTGCACTAACTCAGGGAGAGTTTTATACATGTTCTAAACCCGCTTCATGATAAAACATATGTCATGTTTAGAACTTATATTTTATTGACATGCATAAATTTAAGGGAGTACATGTTTTATGTTTGATAAATTTATTGGTTTTGTCATCATAAAAAATGGGAAGAATGTTGGCTCAAGGGTCAAATATTTATCTCAAGATTTTGATGATTAAAACAAAATAAATAAATTTAAATTATATTATTTGTGCTAATAATATTTTATGCAGATTATATATGGAAAGTAATAAATAAACAAGGCAAGTCCTACAATTTCAAGGATCATGAAGACTATTGAAGACCTTAGTGGTTAGATTTTTAGGATTCATTGTAGGATAGAGAAAATATTCATTTATAAGCACAAAACAAATTTCTTCTCTCTTTATCAAAAGGATTTTTCAAAAATAACTCTTTAAAAACCAAAAGTTTTTTTTTTCGTTCCTCGATTATCTTACCTAAAATGGAAGAGATCTTGTCTCAATCATTTTTGATAATAAATATCTTCGAAAAATCTTCTTTTAATTTTTCGAAAATTATCTTCATAAAGGTTCGAAATTTATTCACCTACCTAAATTAAAGAGACTTTGTCTTAAATGATTTTGGTAATAAGAATAAATCGAATAAGATTTTTATGCTCTTCATTTTCAGAAACAAATTTTAAAGAGATCCAAAATCTTAATTTTATCTTCTTACCTAAACGAAAGAGATTCTATCTCAAATCGTTTTTGGTAAATATTTATTTCGAAAAAGATTTTTGTTTTCGAAAATCTTATTTTTAAAGGAAAGTTAAATTTTCTTTTATTCACTTACTAAAAAGAAAGAATAGTGACTCAAAAGATTTGGTAACAAAGGTTTATGTATCTTCTAAAAATGGAAAGTCGATATTCTGATTTGAAAAAGAGATTTCACTTTCTAAATACAGGATTCTCATCCCTCTCTATATAAGGTGTTCTTTTCTTTAAAAGACGTGGAGAAAAGAGTTTTCGTTTTAAGAGTATTTGTCCATTGATCATATCTTTTATCTCTCAAAACTTATTCTCTACCTCCTTATTTCTTTTTATCTTAATACTTTATATTTTATCTTTAAAAGAGAAAAGAAATTTTATAACAACTTCTTTTGAAAAACAGTTCTGATTTCTCAAGCGATTTTCTAAACTTAAAAACTGTTTTTCCTATGTTTATATTTGCATTTCTATCTGTCCATTTAGATTCTGTAATTCTTAGTAAACAGGTTTTTATTTAATAAACTTTTGTGCAATAGCTTAGGTGAAAAGCTATTGTGAAATAGGTTATCAAGTGACCTTCTCCATCAGAGAGATTCTAATGTCTTGATTTGAGTTTCTATAATCTACCAAAAACAGAAAGGGTTGAGATTAACTAGAACCTTTGGAAAATCTAGTGGGACAAAGGGTAGATCTAGGAGTTGATCTATTGCCTTGTACTGTTGGTTTATCTCTTACCCTTGAAAAGAGATAACATAGTTGAGGATCTCAAGATGAGTCTTGGGGAGTGGATGTAGGCGAGTTAGTGCCGAACCACTATAAATCACAGTGTTGATCTTTTTATTTTCTAAAGTTCTACTTGATACTATTTTATTTACACTTCTGTCTATATTTTAGAAATGCTAAAGTTGTTAATGGTTTTGATGTTCTAAACTGGAATAAGCTTTATATTTTCTGAACATTAGAACTCTGGACTTTTGCTCAGTGAATATACCAAGTTCTAAATTGTTCTTCTATTTTCAGTATATTTCACTACTTGGGTTTCTAATCAGTTTTCTAATCTTGATTGAAGCTTTATGAAGCAGTTCAGATTTCAATAACTGTCTCTCACATAGTCTTTTATATTTACCTAAACTTTATGAGGAAGATCTAAACATAATAGTTTTCCGTCATAAAGTAGTTTTGATATTGCATAAGAAATTGTGAAGCAGTTCTAATCAATAACTGTACTTTGCAAAGTCTTTCTATTTTCTGTATTAGGTCATTGTGAGGAAGTTCTAATCAATAATTTATTCTCACAAGTGCATTACTTTTTCGCTGCTACAGAATTCTGAGTTGATTTTTAAAGTTAAATTTTTATTTTTAGAAAACTCAATTCACCCCCCTCTTGGGTTGTGCCATACATATTCGGGACCCATAGTAAACCAATTTCTACTTAGTTTGTGCTATTTGTTTGATTTGGAGGAGTGTGGTTAGGGTTTCAAAGAAGAGAAATTGATTTTGATGTTAATAAGTGATATAAACAGATTTAAGTTGTTAATTAGTTGCTATTGAATGAATAACATATGAATTAAGCTTTAATTTGATTGAAATCAGAAGAATCATACCTAAGGTTAATGATCACAGAAATGATCATTTCAAAGAGAAAATCATATCTGAGGCTAAAATGAAGGTTTTGTCAATTCGAAATGATTGCAGAAATGATCATTTCGAAGAAAAAATCATAACGGAGGCTAAGATGGAGGTTCAGGCAACACGAGATGATTAGAGAGATGATCATTTTGTTTTAAATTGATGAGTTTAATTAGTTAATTAAGCATTCTAATAATGCTATTAAGTGTTGGTTTGGAAGGAGTTATGATTAAATTGGGATTTCCATATTTATATGGTTGTGGAAGTTTAAGGAACTTAAGAAATATCCATTATTTGGTGTAATATTTGATGGATTTTGATGATGTTAATTGGTAAATAAATAATTGAGTTGAGACTACAGGATTATTCACTTAGTGTTAAAGAATATGTGGAAATTTTCCGAGACCCCAAATTACAAAGAAAGATAAAAATGTTAAGCATTTAAGTCATGCACACTAAGTGTTTGATTAAATGCCTAAATGAATATTGAGGTGCTTGCTTATCCATATAGGTAAAAGGGTCTTAGAAGAAGGTGAAGGAAGAGGCTCTTTCAAGCCTTGACACTACTACACTATATACTGTGAGTAAAAGCATCTAACGTTTAGTTATATATAATGTATGAATGCTTTTAATATTTCTTATGCTCATGCCATATCTAATATTGCTATGATAAGAACATGACTCTTATCCTGGAAAATGGAAAGCTAAGCAAAAATGTATACATCATTCTGAGGTCGATGAGCCTAATCTATGTTTGTATATCTGTCAAACTCTGCATATGAGATAAAAGGAAGTTATGACTACTGTCATTACCAACTCGTGAATCTGATCTGTATTTGGAGCTACGTGCTCATAAATCTGCTATCTGGAGTGTATGCTCATAAATATGTTATCTGGAGCTGCGCGCTCATAAATCTGATATCTGGAGCTATAAGCTCAAAATCTGAATCCGGAGCTACGTGCTTAACATATCTTATCTAAAAGCTGGCCAGCTAAATCTGATATCTGAAATCTGCTATTTGATACCCTGGGCGAGTTTGGTTTGACAAATCATAACATAAATAATCTGACAATCATCTGCATCATGCTTCCGAGTTAAGCTTCTGTAATATGTCATCTGTGTGATGGTATACATCTATTACTCTTATTTCTGTTAGTGACAATGATGTAATATATGTAATTTATTACTATGAATGGAATGGTATATGCTTGCAATTATCTGGTAATGTATGATGTCGGGCATTGATGGGCCGAGGAGTCTGAGATGTTCTGAATTATTGGGAGTGTACTGAGTGTCTTGATTGAGATGCTTGGTATTTATTATATAAATAAAAAAATTATTATGATGGTTTTACTCATTGAGTAACATTTCATAAAATATGCTAATGTTTTTTCAGATTTTGGCACTAGAAGGCAATAGCAGTCGGAAATTCCATATGTTCAGTCAAGACAGAAATGGAACAAATGTCGGGATTAATTGTGTCTGCATATGTCACCTCCTCAGCTTTTAAAAAAGTGTTTTGTAGGAGTTAAACTCCTTAATGTCCACCATGTAATAAGTAACTTTTAGATTATGTCCGGTCATGTATATTTTTACATATGACCATATGTTCGGCTATAGATTGGTTCTTGTACTCGGCCTAGATTTCTTAGGATCTGTCACTTTGCCCTCATAAATAAGGTTTTGGATTTCAAGTCTCAACCACAAACATCAGTAGGTAGTGTGATCGTTGCATTGGTGAAACTTACAATAAGCATTATGATTGAAGTTCTTTGGCAAAGGTTCAAGAGGTGGCCTCAGTGCTAGCGGTTGCAACAAACCCACTGACTTGACTTCTCAAACACCTTCGACGGAGGGGTGCTGAAATTAGAGAATCTTTTAGGTTGCATACTGGTAGCCCTCAAATCTGGGGTAGCTATTATGGTATTCTTGCTTGAACTTGGGGACTTCCTAGAAGAACTAGACCCTTGGAAACCGGACTTGTTGAAGCTCCCAGAGCGATTCCTATATTTCTTATCTTCTCTTAACTTATCCTCTATGGTAGTACTAGCCTCACGGACTTATGAGAACTTAGTCAAAGGCATATAATACAACTTCTCTCAGAAAGCTAGTAGGGTTCCCTTGATAAAGATTTTGATTTATTCCTTAGTGTTGAGTTGGTTTCTCATTTATGTAACCTTGGCTCTCCATTTAGCCATGTAATTGGTAAAAGATTCATCACTTTTCTACATTGTAGCTTCTAGATCTCTCAAATTTACACTCACTAGAGGTTGTAGGCGTATTCCTTCAGAATTCTCCAGGTTGTAGTATCAAGTCTGAGCTTACCTGGTTAGAGACATAGGGAACCTCTTCAAAATCTCTTTTGATAGTAGACTTGCCAATTCCATCACTACCTTATACTGCATTACATGGAAGTTGGATCACCCGTGCCATCATATTTTGGTACCTTGGGCATCTTATATGTTACGGGAACAGTATTCTTTAACCCAAGCTCTTCATTCTCATCGCCGTCCATATGGACATATTGATCCATTCCTTTTGACTTCATGAAGAAACGGAGCTTCTCTAACTTCTTGTCCAGCTTATCAAACTTCTCAGAGATGACCAGCTCAGACTCGGCCTTCTTGGTGGTCACTTTCTTGGCAAAGAATTCCTCATCCTACCATGTGTCATCTACATGCTCTTCCTTTCTGACTCACCTTTAGCTTCATCGTCCTCTATCACCACATGGTCTTCACTTTTGTCAAACCGTAAAAGCTTTTCTAAACAGGCAACCACCATCTTCTCAACCAATTTTTCAATTTCTGATATGGGGACTTTACTTTCACCCATAATATCAATATGTGTAGAAGCAAAAGCGGAAGCAATAGTAGGAGATAATAGATTGGCTTGAACCGAGGAGTTCTCAATTCAAAATGGGAGCCCAAAGAACTAACAGAAACAAAATCAGGAAGGTCAGAAGGGATTGAAGGTTCTTCAACTCTAACCAATCGACTATTTGTCCTCAACCAGTTGATCTCTTGCGGAGCTTTCTCTCTTCTCGGCTCTATCTTGACTATACAAAACAGGTGTTAGAAAACACGGCATGATACATGTATGCATGAATGCATGAATATGATATGACATATAAAAATGCGATCATACAACACGTCATCGTGAAATGCAACTAATGTTATATTCCACCATAGCTTGATCACAATTGTACGAGACGAGGATTAGGGAAGAGCTCTCGAGAATTGATAAGATCAAAACGTGCCCTATTTTATAGCCAAATATTTATAATAACCTTTATTTTCTTATTCTTTTGTATCCCTTTCTTTTTGCCTCGAGCAAGTAGATACTCGAACAGGGTTCTTTATTTGAGATTTTTTTTCTTCTTCTTTTGGCATTTACAATATTTGGCTCAAAATAGACTAACTTTCATTACTTTTTCAAAATTTGACTTTTTATAATGATAAACTTTTGGCCCTAACAAAATATTTACAGCCTTTTGAAACTTAAAGGTCTAAGAAGTTTGATAAGGCTTGGCGTCCTCCAAAGTGAAATGTCCAATTTCCACAAGGTGGTTGGCGGTATTGCGTATGAGCATGAAACGCGCCTCCACATCTTAGAAGAAGGTCATAGCCTCGAGTTAAGCTTGCTTAATTTCAAGCAAGAGTTGATGAGCCTCCTCTAATAGGTCTTCTTTAGTTGCTGCCAGAATCAGAGGAGCTTCCCTCGTAGGCATTTGAACTTCGCCCTTGTAATCAACATTTGAAAGAGCTCTTCTGGCTCGTTTTGCTTCTAGTACTTCTCTTAAGTCCTTCACCCTTTGGTGCTTCAAACGATGAGAACGAGCCATGATAGAATATTTCTTTATGGCTACAATAAAATAAGTTAAATGATGAATGAGAAAAGATGACAACATAGCATAAATATATAACAACCAAAGGGGGATGGGAGTTGAGAAATGCATGATCTACACCCTTATATCTCCCACACACGATTCAAGGTCAAAGGTCTTTCTAAAACCCTAAGACATATTGGTTGACCCCATAAACCATCATGGGATTTTTGGACTGATGCCTCTCACATTTATCGGTATGAATGACATATCATTTATTTATTATGGTAACCCTAATGGAAGGAATTAGGGCCGTGTACATGAGCTTTGGTTGGGTTTAATAGGTCTTGGATTCCATAAACGAGAATTGGTTATTTCCTCCCATTTATCTTTGGGTCTAAGTAAATGGTGATAACGGATTGTGACAATTCTTTTGATATACCAAATGGTACAAAACTTATGGGTAGTGTATATTAGTGGCGGATCCCAACAGTCGAGTAGAGTGAAAGGATCACAACCCCTAATATCACATTTAGGGTTTAAGGTAGAAATGAGATTGAGAAGAGACAAATGTATGAATGACAATTATATGTGTACAAAAAGTAAACTCAATTTAAAGTTAATAATATTATTAATGATTGTAAATAAGTGGACAACATTTGGAGTCAACTGCTTACTTGAACCCAAAACCGAAAACCAGAGACTCTAGGTTCGATCTCTAGTGAAGTCGCAAGACTAAGGATTGCTTATTTTTCCATAAAAAAAATGAAACGGGCTTGGTTAATTTTATTTAACAAATTGGTTTTCGTTAATAGACTCATTCATTGATCCTCAGAAAAAAATTCTCTTACTTTGGTAAGAGCTTTATTTTGGAGTCGTCACTCTCTTTAGGGAACTTCTCAAATTAGTCGATTTTTTGAAATCCTCTTTAGGGAAACTTCTCAAATTAGTCGATTCTTTAAAATCGACTAACTCGATTTTGAACCAGAGACTGAGTAAGGGGGTTAGGTATGATTTTAGGAAGGTGTTAGGCACTCAAATCGCCTAGTTTAAACCAACCTCCTAATTGTCATAATGATTTAATAATAAGATTAACTAAAATTGAGATGCAAAAATGGTTTTAATGACATTTTTAAAGAAATGTCAAACATGCAAATAATCGCATATATTAGACATAAAATTAAATCATCCATAAGAAAGGAGGAAGGAGAAAAGAGTTGCAAACCATAACCTAAGAATACAATCTACTTGGATCCCATTAAAATTTCCCAACCAAACTAATTTATTACAATCAAGCGATAATAGGACCCATTTTGGGTACTTTACATTTGGCTAATTTAGTAAACCAAAAGCAATAAAGAACCATCCATGAGAAATAAACACAATACCCAAATAAAATTTACAGGAACATAACCCATCCACAAAATCATAAACACATTCAACCACTCAACAAATGAACGTATGATGCATGTTTAGTTCATAGTTAACATCTAATGGGTTAGCATAAAAACTATAAAGTAATAAATAAAAGAGCAGGAATTTAAAGGCAGAAAATGAAGAGTGCATAAAAAATAAATGACAAATACTTAAATACAAGAAATTTAAAGATTAAGACAAGATTAGAGTTCAAGATCTTGATATTTATCATGACTAATGAACAAATACACCCATCGCTACTCCAAACCTTGTTTATTAGTACTAATCCAATCCATTTGTGGTTAAAAAGGCATTCTAGACAGATAAAGTCCGGTGTTTTACCACTGGATCTCTGAATCGGGTCCATTTTATTGATTTTTACTGTTCTGGATCTTTGAACTGAAGTTTCGCATGCCACAGGAGAAGTGGCGTGCGCCACTTGGAAGGGGCGTGCGCCACACGTAGTGACTTTAGGTACTTACCCTGATCAGGTGGCCACAGAGTGAAAATAGAGCCTCAGAAGCGTGTCTGTGAAGAAGTGGTGCATGCCACTTGCTTGTGGCGAACGCCACATGTAGTGGCTTGTACCATTACTATTCTTTGTGCACCACTTCAATGCAGACAGTCCTTTTTTGGGTTGATCCTGGGTTTCCCTCACAACCAAACTTAAGAATGGTGATTTAGCACCAAAATAAAAAGAAAAAGAGGTGGAGAAAGAGATTAATGGCTCTCAAAATTTATCTTTTGGAGATTTCCAAAGATTTTTGAGAGATTGAATGCAAAAACCCTAAAAGTTGAGTCCTTGGATCAAAGATCCGAGTTTAAGATCTAGATGAACGTGTTTATGGACTTTTAATCAATACTTAAGGATTTTGTAATCACAAATGAATGAATAACAACCTAGATCAAAGTGGAAAACACAAGTTTTTCCTTTGATTTGGGTTGAGTTTCCAAAATGAAAGAGTTCCTTAAGTTTTTTGCCAAAAGTCCTCCTTACTGAATCCAAGGCCTATTTATAGGCAAATGGGTAGTGTTGCCCCATTATAGGGTTTATGTGGCAAAATTCCACTGATGGGCCCCACAATCGAGCCGGGCTAATTTTTCCAAATTTAGACCGAATGGCACGCAAAACGAAGCGATGCACCGAAAAGTGCACCAGGTGAGCCCAAAGCGCTTCTAGGCCCAATTTCATTGCGAAATGCCCGATTATCCGAAAAAATAAAAATGGTCAAACACGTGCATTATCTCAGCTACGGACCATTGGTTCGAAAATCGGGACGATCGAGAATCCCACTCCAATCTTATGTTGAAAATAAGTTATAATCACTGAGCCATTAGAGGCAAAATTTGAGCGTCTACAGACAGATTCATAAATTGGTCGCTGACTTCTTAGTGACAAGTCTTTGTGCGACGGATCTGTGCAGTCACTAGTTCGTTGCTAATTTACTTCGCATCGATCGCTAAATGGCGTTTTTTTTTTTTAGTGTAGTGAGCCAAATTATAACTTATTTTGTAATTAATAATAACTAAAATTATTGAAAAAAGCAGATAAAAAAGTTCACTTGATAATCATTAACTAAAATAAATAAATAATAGGAAAAAAAAAGTCCTCAGTGGAGGAATGCTATCTTATTTTCAAAAGTAACTTATTTGTTATTAAGTTATAAGAACTAAAATTATTAAACTTAACTTATTTTTTATTAAATATTGCATGTTTAATTATATAAGAAAAATTAAAAAAACCTACAAAAAAATAAAGAATAATAATCAACCAAGAGGGCTCCATATGGACATGAGAAACTTTGATTAGTAGAAACTATGTGATCAAGTTTAAGTATTTAGGAGGATCCAGAAAAGAATGAAAATTGAAGTTTGGGGTTTTCCATACTATTATTCGTAGTATATTTCAACAGTATAACATTTTTATATAATTGTAGTTTTTCTATTTAATTTAATACTTTTTACAGTTTGTCTTTTGGTTAATTGTTTTTTACTTTTGATCTTCAGACAGCAGTGTTCAGCATTAGTATTTTTTTTTTATAGTGTTCAGTAACATAATATTTAAATTAGCCTTTAAAGTAAAGTTTCAAATAACTACCAACTAAATACTACTAAAACAGCTCAAGGTTATCAAATAGCTAATTTTACCGAATAGGCCCTATGGGTATTTGAAAATTTTTTATTACATTCGAAGTTGAATTTCTTTTTTCAAAAATTGCCACAAATCACCAAATCGAATCAAACCAAACTAAATCACATTTATTGATTTAGTTCGGTTAAACACTTTTCATGGTTTGATTCTTTTTTTTCCCCATAATCCCACCATGTAGGTTTAGTTCAGATAAAGCGTCCAAACCAAACTGATCACCCATTCTACGGAGCATTATAAAAGTTTTGGGAAGGAAGATATTCTCCGAGTTTGGATAGAATTGTTCATTGGTTGGTAAATTTGATTCGTTGTGAAAATCATTAAAGCAAAATAAACCGAAATCAATATTCAATTGCACCAGTTTGAAACAAAGTTGAACTTTATTTTTCCACTTTAAAGCAAATTAATTATGATTATGGCAGTATTCATCAATATTTTTTTTTTAATATTTGTTTGATAATATAACATTTAAACTAATTTTTAAAGGTTAAGATATCGTTTTATAAAAAATTAAGATCTGTTCAGTAAAATTAACTGTTATGACAACTGTTAACTGTTTTAGTAACTTTTAGCTGTTAACTGTTTGAGTAGTTTTCATAAAACAGTAAAAGCTAAACATTACATTCATTTAACTTTTTATAAAACACTATCTTAATTTCTAAGAGTTAATTAAAACGCACGCGTTAACTTTTCATAAAATACTACCTTAACCCTAAAAGCTAGTTGAAACGCTATGTTACCAAACACTATAAAAAATAGCATTTAAATTTTCGACCGGTCAAACGCTAAAAGCTACCTAAAAAAACTATTACCAAACACAGCCTTAACCAATATAACGATTAGTTTTTAGCATTTTATAAAAAACTAATCTTCAATATATTTTGGAAAAAAAAAAAATTGAAGCTAGTGTGAAATTATACATGTCTAATAACAGTGGAGCGAGGGAAGATGATAAAAAAAAAGTCACCAATAGAAATAGAGAAAAAGGTGAGAGAAAGGCAGCATTTACATATAGAACTGAAGGAGGGGGCAATGAAGCAGCGAAAGCAGAGAGTGGGGAAGAGGCAGCCAAGGAGAGAGATCGCCGTCGATAGAGCCAAAAGAGAATTCCATATAGAAGCCATTGGAAATTCCTAATCTACATTGGTTTCGTTGACAACAATTTTTCTAATAGTTTTTAGCGTTAAATAATAACATAGCATTTCAACCATATTAACGTTTAGACTTAATTTAAAGTAGTATTTTATAAAAAATTAATCCTTGCAATATTTAGTTTTTAGCGATTTATAAATAATTACTCAAATAACTAAACTTATTAACACCTAACAGCTTAGCTACCAAAGCTATTAAAACAACTAATAAAACAACTAATTATGCTGTACAGACCCATTGTTTAATAGTCTGATTAAATTGTTACCAAGCACACCATTAGCTGGCTTTTTTATTTTTTTGTGTAGTACGTGGAAAAAAAATTAATACAGAAAGGTGTTTTCTTATGCAAATCAGGCACAAAAGAACCAATCAATTAAAATGAAGAATTTTTTACAGCATACAATTAGGCAAATTTAAAAAACTATGCCTAAGATGAGCAACTAGATTAGTGGAAGCCCAAAATACAATAAGAAAGGTGCATATTCTTTCTTCTTCACCATGGCAAACACACACACATACATTCACTCACTATCAAAACCTGATTATACTCGCTTTGTTAGTTTATATTTAGTTCTATACTTGATCATCTGGTCCACCAAGCATGACCTGCCATTGCACCATTTTATAGGTTAAAAAATCTTAATTTGAAAAAGAGAGAAAAAAAAAAGTGATAAACCTTAAAAAGAAAGGTTACTGATTAGAGTATCTTTTCCATAATTTATAGCTTATTTGTGTTACAAATTCATAACCTTCATAAACATTAGCTGTAGACAAAATAAAAAATAAAAATAATAACAATAAAAGAAAGGAAAAGGAAAGTCCATTTGAAAAGCTTCAACAAATGTCTCATACTTTTCCAAAATATTTGAGGAGGAGAGTTTTTAGCAAAATATTTGATAACGTTCTTTTGATCTACCTTAGTAAGATGCATGAACACAGACAAAACTTTTCATGCTTAACAAAGTCATCTCACCATATAAGAAGTTCAGAAAATTATCACTCACATTGCAATCATGAGCATATTTCCTGGCAAGCATTATCGCTGCATTCCTTTCTCGTTCTGATTCAAATGTCAACACAAATGAAAGGCCTTTCCTCGGTTGCCAAAACAATGCCTTTGCTGCGGTATTGCAATCAGCTCGAACCCCACATAACTGTAGGTCAGAAAAGTGTACGTGTAAGGAATTCTTATTGGGGAAATTATGCTGATAAAATAAACTAACCACGTTAATTTCAAGACTGAAGGAAATAAGCACATATTTCTTTCTCTTTTTTTTTCCTCTCAATCAGGAGATCATTAAACCTTCAACTAAAAGATAGCCAGTTCACCCAGTTCAGCGGACGAAGGAGAAAAAATGAAGGAAAAAAAAAAGTGGGGTGAAGGAGCCTTAAAGCAAAGCAGCCATCAAAACTTTTCTTAGTCAAGGACCAAAAGACTGTCCAATTCAAATTGACACTTAACAAACTCAAATTTATTCAATGTTCAATGTACCCATAAAATTCTTAGCTTGTCAATCACCTCCATTTTACACAAGTATTAGTCCAAGCAAAACAGTTACCTGCATAGATGCGGAATAAATATCTCGAGCCTTTGTAATCCACCCTCTGCAAAGCTTTATCCTCATTTTTCCCACGTTAAATATATGAACCGAATGTGATGGATTATCTTGTCCATTCATTTGAGAAATAACTACCTATATAGCACAATATCAAATTACCCAATTAAGTAAGAAGCACGGAATCTTTCATGAAACAAATGATAGATAAATAAAATTTCAGGAAGAGTCAAAAAGAAGGAAAGACATGGCAACTGTGCACTCTAGTAACTGCAATCAGGTCAAAGATAATTGCTGACACAAAGAACCACATCCATGAAGCCCAGGTTCATGATGCAAAGGTCAAGATTGTAGATTTAGGTGAAACAACCCCATAACTTTTACATGAACCAAAAATTGTACCATGGGGGTGCTAACATTCAAAAACACAGATGGCAGCAATCGAGCAAAGAAAAATAGCAGTCAAAAGATGTTACAACTTTCTTAGTAACCAATTAATAAACCATCACAAAAACCTGAATGAACACTGTTTAGAAATGGTGATATAATATTGTCCGTCAAAACCAGTTCAAAAATGCTTAATACTTTGAAACTTAAACTTCAAATAAATCTTTCCTTTTTTCCTTTTTCTCTTTTTTTGACAAGTCAATTAACTTAGTCACCCTACAAGAGAACTTGCAACAATTTGTTTTTACTCCACATCATAAGAAATGTAAGCTTGGAAAAGCTTTCAGTAAACAATAATCAGACAATCAAATTAACAATAAGTTTTTGTTTCTTAGGGAAGGAAGTATTTGCCTGTGACAATTAGAAAACATGGCAAAACATATAGCCAAATGTCAACATTCTTCCAATTACATTTGGAACCTGGCAATAAGTTATGGTTCTAGGAACCTGGTAACCTGCAGCACCCCAACTTAGAGTGTATCCCAAAATAATTAACACTCTCATTAAAGAGTTTTGTACAAGATAATAAAATCATATTGATGAAGTCCTCCAGAATTAGATCCTTGAAAATGAGCTAACTAATTAGTCTGAGGCAAACAAAATTGATACTTGGATTCTGAGATAGAAAGTAGAAAACTAGAGTCATTCTTGAAAAGTTGAAAATGGACTAATTATTCAAAAGGTACAAACTGCAAATCTAGCGTCTTTAATAGTGGCAACCACAAGATAAGATGGTAAGGCACTGCTCACCCTAAAAAGTTGTTAAAGATGGTGGTGTTACCATCAATTACGGGGCTGTTAAAAATATTGGTAGATAAACATGCAGTATGGCAGTTGTGTTTAGATGTTGAATGCAAAGGTGTAGTGGTTGTTATGACAAAGATGGAGGTGGTGTAGTGATTGTTATGACAAAGGTGGATTTGTAATGGTGTCAGAATCGAAAGCCATAACATTTCTAATCTAAGCATTCTGACTAAGTTGAACATAATACCCTCCAGAACTAGGCAAAAATTTAAAATCTACGATGTTGTTAAGACTAAATCAATTTAATTTGGAAAGTATATTATAAAGAGTGTTTCCAGCATATGAAACTTTCCACTTCGCAAGGGTGAAAAGAGGATTATTTATTGTAATAAAAATAAAAATATCATAATTTGCTACCACTAGCATTCACATATTGATGGAAAACAAATAGAAAAATGAAGTGGGGATTGTTGACTTGGGTATAGACTAATTAGGAGAAATTTATTCTTGCCTTGTCTATTTTCCTATTGAAAATTAGATTTGTCTTCCTATTTAGAATTGTATACTTGTATTAAATAGGATGTGTTGATGTCATTGAATATACAGAAATCAATAAACAATTTTCTCCATAATCTCTAAAAATCAACTTGGTAACAGAGCTTGATTCGGAAGTTGTAGAAACTGAGTTTTCAGGGCGCAGGGCACCGGATCGTATTTGTGCTATTAAAGGGTTTTTGGGTGGAGGTGAAGTACAACACCCCTAGAAAGAAGCCCAGCTGCCGGCGACTCACTCATCAAAATCCGGTGATCGTCTGACCAAGCGTGTGATCTCACATGCCTGAAGTAATATCCGGCCTCTCTTCCACGCGCCGGCGCATGGCACCTATTTCTGGCAACTGGTCTTGACGCGACTTCTTCCGATCGACTTCCCTCACTCCGGCGATTCTATTTCAGGCTCCAAAGTTGACTTTCGTTCAGGTTTCAGTTAATCCCTTTTTATTTGAACAACAACCTACTGTTTCTTTCAACTTTTTTGACTCCTCTCCTTTTGTTTAGTTGAACATAGGTGATATAAAAAAGACCGGTGAAAATAATGAAACCACTAAAATCAAATCCAGTTTTTCTAATGATAATCTCTTTGCAAATCAGTCCCATAAAGCTTGATGGCACTAATTTCCTTGCTTGGTCAAGGTCTTGTCTCTTATTTATTAAAGCTAGAGGACTTCAGGGATACCTTATTGGAACTAAAATCCAACCTGAAACAACCAGTCCAATGTTTGATAAATGGGATTCTGAAAATTCTCGTCATGTCTTGGCTTATTAATTCCATGCAACTTCAGATTTCTAGTGGATATTTGATGCTGGATGCTGTAGAAATAATTTGGAAGATTGTTTCCCAAACTTATTCTCAACATAGGAATGATGCACAAGTATATGAAGTTCGAAACAAAGCAAAGGTGAGATGACCATTGATCAATATTATACTGAATTAAATAGTTTGTGGTAGAAACTTGATTACTATGAAGATTATCATCCCATGTGAGGCTGATGTGGTATATCAGAGGAAAGTCGAGAAGGGGTGTATATATGATTTTCTTACAAGTTTGAACACTGAATATTGATTCAAATCTTGGGAAAAGACCCTATGCCTTCGTTGCAACAGACATATTCCTATGTTCAACATGAAGAAAGCCAGAGAATTGTCGTGCTTACTATTGCTTTTGTTGAGAAATCCGGACTTCATGCTTCTCAGCCTGCACAAAATCCTCAAATTTCTTCCAATAAAGACCAGTTAGTGTGTGATTACTTTGGAAAGCCAAGACATACTAAAGAATCATGTTGGAAATTGCATGGACGACCAACTAGGGGTCGTGGTGGTAAAAGGATGAGTTCCTCTAGACTTGTTGCACACCAAGCTGAAAAAGTAGTAGTACCTGAAGCATCATCTGCTGAGAGTTTCTCTATTGAAGAGGTACAATCACTAAAGCGTCTTTTGTCAAAATTCGAGTCTTCATCCACCTCCGCTTCTTCCAATTTTGTGCAATCAAGTATGGCCCTTCTTGCTAATTCTATTGATGATGACTCGTGGGTTATAGATTCAAGAGCAAACAAACATATGATAGGCTCTTCTGATAAATTCATAACCTATTCATCTTGTTTTGGCAAAGAATCTGTTCGCATTGCAAATGGTTCTTTTGCACCTATTGGCACAGGTTCTATTAAGTGTACACCGGCCATTGATTTAACTTATGTCCTTCATATACCCAGTTTTCCTGTAAACCTTTTTGTCAATGCTATTACAAAAGCCCTGAATTGCAAAGTTGAATTTTTTTTCTACTCATTGTGTTTTGAAGGATCTGAGAACAGGGAAAACGACTGATTTTGGTAGATTGCATGATGGCTTATATCTTCTGGAAAAGAGCTATAAATCTTGCTTTAAATCTTTTCATAATATGATTAGTACATAATTTAATGAAGGTTAAAATTTTGAGAACTAATAACGGAACTGAGTATGTGAATAGCATGTTTCAGGCTTACTTAGACTCTCATAGAATCATACATCAAACTAACTATGTGAATACTAGTGCTCAAAATGGGCTGTCTGAGAGGAAAAATAGGCATCTACTTGAGGTAGCTAGATCCCTTTTATTCACCATGAATGTTCCCAAGCCTTATTGGGGAGATGCAGTGCTCTCTGCAGCTTATCTTATTAATAGAATGCCTCTTAGAACACTCAATTTCAAAAGTCCTATAGTTGCTTTACAAGGTAGTACCTCATATATTGTTCCTCCAAAAGTATTTGGTTGTGTTTGTTTTGTTCATCACAGGCATAGAGGCAAGTTGGAACCTAGAGCTCTGAAATGTGTGTTTGTTGGTTACTCTGCTACTCAAAAGGGGTATAAGTGTTATCATCCCCCTTCCTGCAAATGCTTTGCAAGTATGGATGTGACCTTTAGAAGTCTGAGCCTTATTTCTCCCAAACTCCTCTTCATGGGAAGATTAGGTTAGAAGAGGAGTCCCCATTAGCTCCTATATCAATATCTGTTCCTGAACAATTTGTGAATATAAGCACTAGTGATGAGCGAGAACCTAAAAAGGGTAGACTTGATAGGCCAAATTTAAAGAGGCACAGTCGAAGAGAGAAGGTTCATGTCATCACACATGATACACCTGGTCAATCGTCATCTTTGCAATCAGATCTTGAAAATCTGTGTGGTGAGTCCTCTATAACTCCGAGTTCTAATTCTGATGCAATTCCTTCTGTTGATATTTCTGACTCTGACCCTATAGTTGTTAATGTCGATCTTCCCGTTGCTCTCAGAAAAGGGGGTTAGAACTTGTACCAAACATCCTATATCCCAATTTGTTTATTACGACTCTTTATCACCTTCCTATAGAGCCTTTGTGTTGTCTGTTTCTTCTATTCCACAGAATTGGTAGGAAGCATATCAGGATCCAAAATGGAAAGCAACAATGGTGGAGGAGATGAAAGATTTGGCAAAGAATGAAACTTGGGAACTTGTTACCCCTTCATTAGGGAAGAAACCAGTGGATGCAAATGGGTATTCACGATAAAACACAATGCAGATGGCACAGTTGAAAGATACAAAGCCAGATTGGTAGCAAAGAGATTTACTCAGACCTATGGATTGAGCAATCAGGAGACTTTTGTTCCAGTTGCAAAGATGAACACCATTATAGTCATGTTGACCTGTGCAACCAACTTGGAATGGGGCTTGCATTAATTTGATGTCAAAAATGCTTTTTTGCATGGTGATCTAAAAGAAGTATACATGGCTATTCCTCCAGGCTTTGATAATGAGAAAACCAAAGGTAAGATTTGTAGATTGAAGAAGGCATTGTATGGGTTGAAACAATCACCTAGAGCATGGTTCGATAGATTCAGTAAGGCCATGATTTCCTTTGGGTATTCTCAAAGTAATGTTGATCATAGCTTGTTTATCAAACATTGTAATAGTAAGATCACTTTATTAATTGTCTATGTTGATGATATGGTTGTGACTAGAGATGATGAAGAAGAGATTGCTCGCTTAAAAAAGTTGTTGGCTTAGGAGTTTGAGATGACTTAGGGAGTCTGAGATACTTTCTGGGTATAGAAGTTGCTAGATCGGATAAAGGGATCTTTCTCTCTCAAAGGAAATATATCATGGATCTCTTAAAAGAAACTGGCATGTTGGGTTTTGGCATGTTGGGTTCTAAACCAGCTGATTCTGCCATTGAAATTAATCACAAATTGCAAGCAGTAATGGGAGAATCGGTTGACTTGGGTCAATATCAGAGATTGGTAGGCAGATTGATTTGTCTCTCACATATTAGGCCTGATATAGCATATGTTGTAAGTCTAGTTAGTCAATATATGCATGATCCACGTAGTTCTCATCTTGACGCTGTCTTTCGCATTTTAAGATATCTAACGTCTGCGCCTGGAAGAGGTCTACTTATCTCTAAGCAGGTTCAGCTAAAAATTGAAGCCTTTTCTAATGCTGATTGGGCTAGATCTCCAAATGATAGTAGGTCAATTTCTAGTTATTGTACCTTTGTTGGAGGAAACTTAGTTACTTGAAGAAGTAAAAAGCAGACTGTAGTGGCACGTTCGATTGCAGAAGTGGAATATAGAGCCATGGCTCAAGGGGTCCGTGAACTGTTATGGCTAAGGAAGATAATGGAAGAATTGCAAATGTTCAAAGGAGAAGATTCAACTTTGTTTTGCGAACAAGGCCGCCATTAGTATTGCCCAAAATCCAATTCAGCATGATTGGACAAAGCAAATAGAGATTGATAGACGTTTTATAAAAGAAAAAATCATCCAAGGTGTTTTGAAACTTACTCATGTGACTTCAGAGAATCAGATTGCAAATGTTCTTATTAAAAGGCTTAATAGCAAACAGTTCCATAATTTGGTTTGCAAGTTGGACATGTACAATATCTATGCACCAACTTGAGGGGGAATGTTGACTTGTGTATAGACTAATTAGAAGAAATTTATTCTTGCCTCATCTATTTTTCCTACTTAGAATTAGATGTGTTTTCCTATTTAGAATTGTATACTAGTATATAAATAGGATGAATTGATGTCATTGAATATACAGAAATCAATAAACAATTTTCTCCATAATCTCTAAAATCAACTGGAATAGTTTACAGCAGATTCTGGAATCAAACTTTCTGTTGCACCCTAAAGACGGGATCCAATTCATAACGAAAAAGAAGATAAAAAGAACAGATTGGGGAGGAAGAAGAAAAAGGGGAGATAAGGATAGCCTAAATTTAAATGGGTATTTATTCAAATGTAATGAACAGAGATCAACAAGATCCCAATTCCAAAAACTTGTTTGAGGCATAGTTGTGCCAAAAAATATATAAAACCGTGATTAGCATGATTGCTTATGATTCAATCACATACCACGTATAAAGTCTGAACATGTAAAGATCAAAATTTTAAGTGTAATGAATATTGATGTTGATGTTATCTGTGTGCTTTGTGCATGCATACACAAATTAAAGTCTAACCATAGAAACAACGAGCATGGAGCTACATACATTAAATTCCGAGCTAGATTTTCGCAAAAGTGTCTCTACATAGCTTCCCAATCCTGCAGCTGTTGAAAGCAATTTTATGAGCATTCTTCTCATGTTCTCTATTTATTTTTATAGCGTAGGAAGCACAAAAGTATTGGAGGAACCTAATTTTTGCAATCTCGTTCAGACTATAAGAAAATAGTTGAAAAAAATAAAAAAAAAATTGCAAATATGGATATTAACACAATTCATATTTTGTTGTCAACACTAACCTGTTTCAATGGGACCATCAGTCGTCACACTGGCTTTATGACCATCTGAAATGATTTCTGCTTGCAATATCCGTCCAACATCAAGCGGTTCAGGAGCATAAATGCATTTATTGGCACCTGTTGAATCAAAAATTAAATCACAAGAGATAGAGCTGGATGCAAGATAACAAATCTAAAAAGTTCGTGGAAATAAAAATTCAGTTCTGGATTTTCTGGAATCCAATGAGATGAAAATTGCAGTAAATTAAAAATAGAATAACAAATGACACTTGTTTAACTAGAGAAAGTATGCTGCGTATGTCATCATTGGAGTATAATATAGGATTTGGATTTTCAGCCCTTAAAACTAGTTGATGTACATAACTTAACCAAGCCAATGCCAAGATGCAAAATAAGTTTTAGTCCAAATAAAATCACAGAAAAGTACTTCCCAAAACCATAAATTTTTTCAATACATGCCCTTTTTCTTGTGCATGTGCACATGCATGTTGGAGAACATGGAGTTGGCAAACAGCTAAAAGTCAAAGTACGTATTTTTAGAGCAATGAAGTTTGCAAGATTTTAAAACAAATCATATTCGATATTACTATCCATGGGATTAAATGCATTTCATTTTCAACAAAAAGCAGATCAATATTCTATTGTGCATTGGCCTTAAGTAAGTCCTTCATAAGATTTGCAATGTTATAGGACTCTAAGTTTGACAAATATTACTAACAAATACATTTGGAAACCCACTAGAAAGAAAAATGAACATATAGCTGACACCTTTTCTCATTTTACTTTTATTTTTACTCTCAAGTGATTCTCTCTCTCTCTCTCTCTCTCTCTCTTTAAATCTATCACATTTCTTTCTATCTTCATCTCTTCATGCATCACTTTTTCCTAGAGAGATTCTTGCAACCAGCTGACTGGTTTGAGAAGAGACTTGCGTATACACATGGTGTGGCTGCAAGTTCAATGGTCAGAATATTCTTCCTTTTCTTTGGAATTATTCCTAGTATCATCCTTCTTTCCAAACAAATTTTATTTCTTGTCATCTCCTACTTGCTCTCTTCTAAGCCTATTTCCTCTTTCTCAATCTGTTTTTCCCCCTCTCCAAAAATAAACTTATATTAAAAACAAAAGGATCTTTGTTTTCATTCTATTTTCAGCAAAATGACTTCAACAGTATTACACATGCTATGCAATGTTGTTGTCTTAAAATGAACAGCTACACTGTATTTCATGCATGCAGATTAAAGACTTGAAGAGATAGAGAAGTTTACTGGAAAGCTAATTTTGATAATATTCTTAAGTGGAATAGCCTTATATGCAGCAATTTTTTAGCGAAGTAACTTAGATTTCATGCTAGGATATTGCCATTGTTGGTAAATTTTGGTTTAACTTTCAGGTGGGTTATATTGTCGGCCTTGGCGACAGACATGCCATGGATATCTTGATTGATTAAACCAAAGCAGAAGTTGTTCACATAGATCTTGGTGTTGCTTTTGAACAAGGCTTGATGCTCAAGACAGCAGAGTGGATTTGTTTCCCTTTTAGCTTTGTTTAGTTTGTTGATAAAGCTTTGATGTCTACTCTTATTGCTGTCACCTGCTTTGGACCAACTTTGGCAGGTTCCATTTGGACTGACAAGAGACATAATTGACGGCATGGGGGTTGCTGGAGTGGAAGGAGTTTTCAGAAAATGCTGTGAGGAAACTTTTGCTGTTAAAGCCTAAAGCATAATCTGGACTACACTTATCCTATAGTGAATTCCAAAACAAGCAACAAACTTGAATACTCTCTCCATCCACAAATTATAGTCTTTCATTTTGGCATGGAGATTGAGAAAATTTATTTGAAGAACAACTTTACCCTCATATATTATTTAATATTTAGCGAAAAAACTAGCACAAAAATCAATGAGGATCATTGGAGGATATTATTGGCAAAACAATGTTGCGCAAAAAGGAAATAAGGATTATTGTTTGTGGACAAAGGGAGTATTGAGTATTTGCCAAGAAAGCACTATGTTTCAGGAAGCGCGTCCTTAACATGAATCCATTATTTCACAACAAAAAAAAAAAAAAAAAAAAAAAAAAAAAAAAAAAAAACCATACAAAACCATTAGAAGTGTCTTTTCTGAAAATATAGCCTTTGACCTTATTGAACTGAGATTAGTTTAATCAGAGGCTGTGTAAGTTATGATATTTTATGGCCAAGAGGACAAATTTTTTTAAAAAGCTACGAACGTAAGAATACCTGAAATAACTTCTTTTTGGCTGCCATCAGATGATACACGATACCACTGAATTGAACACTTTGAAAGCGGTGGTGCAGACACATCTGATTTAGGACGAAGTTGCAGACATGAACCTAGAGTTTCAGAACCATCCAGGGCATATGGAGAGGATCTATTCTCCTCAGCTCTCTTGCTCTTTGCCAGCTGAAAGGATAAGGGCATTAATAATGCAAGACAATAACAATGCGTGATTAACTGAACATGCTCATCAAATGTCAGGAAATAGCGACAGGCAAAATTCAGAGAAATACAGAAAGCAAAAAACTTAATGAAAGAACCGAGTGCCTATGTATACAGTAAGAATATGCTCTCAACTTCTGGGAAGGCTTGACCAGCTCAACAGCCAAAGCATAAATTACATCATACATGTTTCAAATGGGTTGCAAACGTGCAAACATCACCATCTATAGCATGCAACATAATGGAGAAATATGAATTTGTCAATTATTAACCAGCTGTCTCAGCTAAGTGTCATAAATTTCAGCTTAATTCCATAAAACAAGTTCTGAATTCAAAAATCTTTGTTATCAAATTGAGGGAAAATCTTGACTAAGATAACATTTCTGTCTCAAGTCATTAAATTTAATGTGATTCCCAGGAACGTCAACCTATCAGCAAAAAATATGTTCTAAAAATCACAGATAGTTGATGGAGGAAATCGTTTATTTTAATTAAAAGGTCTACTAATTCAGCTTTTTGAATATTTCATGCCACAAAGCTTGGGCAGAATAATTGTTCCAGATGTAATAATTTTCTATTAATAATTTATTACATTCTGCCCTCTACTTATTTAATAAGTGCAAACCCATCAAGATCCAAGACCTATCATTGGTATCCAGCCAAGTCCAAGAGCAAATTATCAAAGCTAATTTTGGTCTTTCAATCACAAATCATAGCATACTAATATCCAAGAAATATATACTACTGCATTAAGACTGAGGAAAAGTATAAGAAAAAAGATAGTTCACCAAAGATTAGAAGAAATGCAATTAGATGTATTCTAGCCTTATGAAGTTAAGGAATAAATAGTTATGAAAGGTACATCATGCCTATCAAGTCACTGAAAATAGTTATCAAAGTCATGTGCCTAAAGAAGCAAACCTGAATAAATGAAGTTAAGGAATAAATATTCACAAATAGCTTAACTAACCTCCTTCTGAAGTTTAACTGAAACAATTGATTTCTCCCGAATCTGTTTTCTCAGTGCAAGAAGTTCATGCTCCATGTCCATCACCTATAATAATTGCAATTTACCAGTAAGGAGAAAAGATGTCATCACATCATTACAACTAAAAATACTTCGAAGTTTCGCACATAAACTTCCTCAGAAAAATAAGGTATGAACCCCAAAGAAAAAGTAGAGAGAGAGAGAGAGAGACGAAGAAGAAGAAGAAGAAGAAGAAGAATTCAGGAAATGTGATGACAAGAACCAAGAAGTATTGCACAAGCAAATTATTTGCCAACAACAGCTTCTTCCCCCACCACAAAACAAAAGGCGAGAGATCAGAAGCAAATGAAATATGAAAAGAAGAAAAGCATTCCTTTTAAATGAATTAAAATAGTCTAAACTTGATTAGATGACTATATTAAAATTTAACAGGATATTAATTAATTTAAGAAACTTTTTCCCTGTTATATGCAAGATTTGCTTCCATCCCTCTATAATCTAAATGAGTTAAAATATGTAAGGTTTGGAAGTCTACTTAGTTCAGTGAAATTTTCCTCTTTCTCATATGGATGCCAATGTATCTCTGCACAACAGGATAATAAGCCAGATCCTCAAACAGCCTGTACAAATCTAGGAAAAGAATAATGATGTACCTTGCTTGGCTGATGCAATAATTTAATTCTTCTAGCTTCCTGAACTTCCTCAATTAGTTCCTCCACATCCTGCCATAGCATCAATTTCATTGAAAGATAATCTCAGCACATAATTGAAAGGCATACCATATTGCAGGACTGGAAGACAAGGTGAAACTCTTAACAAAGAAATTGAAAAAATAAATAAATAAATAAAGATTGAAGCTTCCTGCTTCCATAATAAAGGATCATAATACTTTGACAGTAACCATCGAAGTCCTTTTCTATGGAACCCTTCATTTAGTGTACAGCTTTATTTTATGCATTTCCGTTGCAGTTCTTTCTGTATGATGCATACCCAGTATAAGCACAAACAAAATGAATTTTAACCCAGCAAATGACTAACTATTCGATAATATCTACAAGTTCCACCTCACTACTTAAAAAGCATTAACTTCAAATTTCAGAAACCGTATTGGTAAAAGTCTGGAATTTTTTTCCCTCTCTTGACATCGGTCATCACTTTCGATCTTATCTTGATTGAGTATCAACTAAAGTTCTAGTTTACCACAATACAGATGAAGAATAACGTTTCCCTCATTTTTAAGTTATTGAGAAAATATTGGATGCATATCAGAGCCATATTCCTGAGTATTAGGTTTAATTAGCTAAGTTAAATCAGATAAAGTGATATGTGCATTAATACGAACAAAGATCATTCACTTTTGGTTATAAATGAGAAAAAAGTAAAGTCACCTAATCAATGATTATGGAAAGATTAATAAAAATCAATAACAAAAAGACTCACAGGAGCATGGTTTTTGGAATTCTGAGCATTCTTTTCTTCCTCCTCCAAAGCCTCTCCAAACCTCTGTACAACTGCCCTGGCACTTTCAATTTCAGCACAAGCAAAAGATTTTTCTTGGTTGACCAACTTTTTAGCATCTTCAGAAGCCTGTAGATAAAATTAAACGCTCATATTTGCTAATGAAATAGGAGGCAAGAAAAGTTGCATCAGAAGTTAGCCAACTGAATGGTGATAATTAGGAATGTCATCGCATGAGACATTATGCAGCAGTTACCAAAAGCAATTATTATTTGGAGAGAAATTTTATTTTAACAGACGAACCACAGTATAGACACAATCCAAAATTTCTTTTCTATATCATTAGAGCATTTAACGCAAAAGATATTAATATTTTAGATTATAGTTATAAAAAATAATATTGAACTCCAAAACATACTGAATGCATAATTCCATTAACATTTGCAAGAAATTAACGTAAAAATATGAATAACTACATAATATATCTAACAGAGGAGTATTCAATTGAAGAATCTAGTTTACAATACTCATTCCTTCTATTTCTTTCTTTTCCAATAAAGCAAAGTTATAGCATAATTAACAGACCTGCTTAAGAAAGTTGGCCAGCTTTTTCACTTCAAACTTCTCTTGAATTAATTCCCCTTCTTTCTGAGTTAATTTAACTGCTAGAGCCTCCACCTGTGCAAAATGTAATATTTGACGATGATTATCATTCTAAGTACAGAAAAGGGACCATAAATACATTCAACATTTTACATGCATTAGGAATTTCTCCCTCAGTTAAAATACGTGCTTCTGTGAGCCTAACTACACACACTTACATGCACACAGAATAACCAAGTGATCAAGATTAATGGCACAAAAGCGAAAAGTAAAGAACTATAAGCTACCTGAGGAATCTAATTAATATAAAGGCATAATATTCACATTGAAAAGATCAAACGTGTTACCATTTGCAACCACACTCAATGACTTATATTTTTCTAATAAAAGAATGCTAGTCATCCATCAACTATAGCAAAGGGGACATGTTCCTATCTGTGATATCTAAAGAAAATAAATGATTCAACAGAATGGCTATCAATATGCTAAAACATATCTATGTTGACCTCCCAAAGAAAACTAAAATCCCAGCATCTACAGAAATAAGGACCACACAAATAATGCCTCTCCTTCAGTATGCCAACTTGAAGCCATGAGCCTCAAGCATTCTCCAACTCTCATTGTTTCAAAACACAACATTATATGGCTGCCTCATAGAAACATTAACCTAGCCTTAAGCCTCCCTATACATGAAAACTTCAGGCATTTGAAAATGAATGATGCAGAGAAAATCATATTAATATTCTTGAGATGAGATTTTTTCCTTAACTCAGAACAAGATAGCATAGGACCTAAGACCAATTTTTGATTACTCTAGTTTACATGGACACCTGGACTAAGGCAAGGCTACTACAATGCCATATCACTGCTGTGAGATTAAATGATAGATGACCCAAACCCAGATTTATCAAACCAGCCAAATTCACCCTATAATCAAGGAAGGTTCATCATATGGAAAGGATTTCTATGTATAAATATAGCAACATATTCAAGGTGAGTGTTAAAGTTCTACTCAATGTCAAAGCTCAAATTTGTAGGTGAGGATTAAAAATAGGTTTTGTAAGTCTCACATGCCCTCTCATGTGAAAGCCCACTGAAGTTGTAGAATTATTAGAAGCATGGGCGATATTAACCTTTAGTTGAAATTTAACTAAAACTATCGAAATGCTCAAGATAATTCTTATGGAAGTCTTGGATATTCTGTCAAACAACCACTCAACTTAAAATTTCAAACTGTAGGTGAGGGGGGAAAATGATAAGTTGACAGCATTTGGCATTATTTACAATATGACTACAGTGAACTATTGAGCAAGAGGATACCCATTAATTGTGTTTAATGAAACTGCTATAGAAACTAGTGCATGAGGAAAGATAACAGTGAAGGGAAAGAAATGCTAACCATAGATATAGCTTTCTCTACATCCTCCTTGTTTCGCCCTGCCATACGTCCTCTTAAAGATTCCAATGCATCTCTGAGCTTTTTTAAAAGAACATGTCCTTCCAAAGAAGCCACCTCTCTAAGCTTTGCCTGAACGACAAGAAAGATGAATACTAATCATTTAGCCATTTATCCTCATCACTATGAGAAGACCATATGCTTTTAGGACTAGGGCTATAACATGCTAAACTGACATATTAAATAAGGGGAAAAAACCATGGCTCTCATTGAGCTAAGGAGAAAACCATGTTGACCATTGGAATGACATGTTCATAGATCCACAACAAACTAAAATAAAAATAAATAAATGATATAACTAAGAAGCAAAAAAGTTAAAAGTTTGAGAACCTCCTCAGCTAACTTAGCAGCAGAAGCCAAATTCTTGTCAAATTTACTAGCAAGATCACGAACTGAGAGGCGCTTGTGCTGATCTGACAGCTGCATAGTTTCTTGTTCAACAACCTCCTTTAAGGATGGACCTTTAGTATCCTCTTTGGGCTCTTCCAATATCTGATTGTCAGGGCCCAATTTATACCTTGGAAATTGATTAGAAGCAAAGCTCACATCAGCAGAAACTGGAAGAATTACTTCCATCCGCATCTTTTCTTCTATTTCAGGACTTATCTTTGTCATTGATTCAGATTAAATTCACTGTTTTCCACAAACCAAACAAAAGGGAAACCTCAACCATCAGATCTTTCATAATGCAAAAGTGAAATTATACAATCTAAATGTATGAAATTTCAATCTAATCAATTCACAGTAAGCCTCCAGCTGTTTATAAAACATCTTGTTGTGCAGCATGTTTTAAGAAGACAAGCAAAAGGTTTTGCCATTCTTGATCAACCAATGTTACTCATCACCCAAATGAAACAAAAAAACAAAACCCAAGAACGAAGGTATCATTTTGATATCAAGTAGAAGAAAGGAAATGGGAATTAAAAATGAAGAAATTAAAAGGCATTCCATGTATTAGTGTAAGCATGTAATGAATTTTGGTAATAGATGCAAATAATAAAAACTAGATTTCAACTAAATTGCAAACTAAAAGCCACATTGTTAACTTCTTTATTCACAGAAAAAAGTGTTCATCAATCTGCAATAACTTGTGGTCCAATGTTAGCAATGCAAAATTTGCCAAGCCGCTGTGATAATAAACACTAAAAGTGAAAATAAAAAAATAAAAAAAAAAAAAGATGAAAAAGGGAAAGCCATCCCAATAAAGCCTTCACAAAGTAATAAAGAAGTTAAATCAAAATCCATAGGATTTTTAAGTAAATCCATTCTTGCAAAGAGAATTACTCATGAAAATTTTATGTTTAACAAGTTCCTGGTTCTGAACTACATTTCAACAATATCAACCCACTTTACCAAATCTCTACATACCACAAATTCTTCATCAATCTCCACAAAATTTTTACCAAAAAAACAGTCAGCAAAAAAATAATTCCAACAATCTGACAGCTGTTAATCCCTCGACAACCCCCAAGCAAAAGAGTCCACTTTCTGATAATGACAATAAAGACAAAAGAAATTTACCCAAAAGCATAAAAAGGAAACACAAAACCTTAATGATTAAACAAAATGTTGAAAACCCAGATGAAGAAATTTCAGAAATGCAGCTAGAAAACAAGAGGTAGAAACAAAGACTTACATTCACCAGTCAATGTGTAACCAAAGCACAAAACAAAAATGTTAGAACCAGCACATGTAGAAGGATTGTCAAGCAGGCAGGTTGACAGAACAAGATTATAGAGAGAGAATGTGAATTAAGAAAGAGAAGGGCGTGGAGAAGAAGAATCTAAGGAATGGTTTTTGGGGTCTTTGCTTTTTTTAAAGTAGGACAGGGAGAAAGAGAGGCAGAGGGAGAGAGAGAAGAAAAAGCCTATGCTGGTACCACCACCTCTCTCTCTATTTCTCTTGTTTGGTGTTTCTAATGTCTAGCATCTCCTCTATCCCAACAACTTGAATGTTTTTATTACACTTCCTTTCTTCATTGTTTTAGTTTTTTGGATTGGTTTCCTTACTCCCACCATCATTGCAATTTCTGTTAAAAGATGTGTCTCTGGTCAAATAGTATAAAGGGAAAGCCTCTCTCTCACCATGCGCTGGTCCCACTTCTTACTGTTGGTCCCACCTTAGGGTTCTTACTGTGGCAGAAGGTTTGGCTGGCAGGTTGGCTTTGCCAAAAGTGAAGCACCCCTTAATTACGTGCTATTTACGTAGTTGCCACTGCTGTTTATTTTTTGTGTACCACATATCAGTAATCCGGATAATAGGAAATGCTTCGGGTCTTCTTGTACCATCCTTTCCGAAGGTCTTTCAGTCAAATCCTGTGCACGAAAAAGAAAAACACTCCCTGGCGTGTATTGTTCGGCCAAAGAATTTAAAATATAAAATTTATTTATAAATGAATATTCACTATTGATATATTTCTTTCATCCCCAAACCATAATTTAGTTCATCTTTTTTTGCATAATTTGTTTTAAAATATAGTCTATTTTTTTAATTATAGTTAATCCTTAAATTGTTTATTATACCCTTATTAAATTTTATTTTATTTTCAACGACTCTTGTCACTTTTTACTTATTATTTCAATATAATAATCATTTATGTGTTATTTAATATGAGTATAATAGAAATTATTTTTTAACCATAATAATTGTTAATTTTTTAATTTGTATGAGAATAGAAAATGGATTATCTTTTTGGGACTAAAAAAATAATTATTTTAAAATATGTAATTCAATTGAATTTCATATAATCATGCATGTATAAATTCCTAATTGAAAATCCATTTACTTTTATTTTCTAAAATATCCTTGCAACAGTAATTTCACAATATATATATATATATATATATATATATATATATATATATATAATTTTGAAACAAAAAATGTTTTATAAAAAAGCTAACTTGGTGTTTTTTTTTGAGTTTATTTGCATTCTTTTTTCCATTTTTTTAGAAATTTCTGAGTTTATTTATTATTTATTTATATTATGATTGAACCACTTACAAAATAACTTTTATTAATAACTTTTAAATTTCAAATCTTATATTTATATAATTGTTTAAAATAACAAAATATATCTTATCAATATCTTTTTAGTATTTAAAACTTTTTTTTACTTGGTTTGAAATTCAAAAATATATAATTTTAAAATTTTTGAATTTCATTTTTTTCTATATAAGCAAGCTAAGGTTGCAAAGCAGCTTACCAATTTGTTACACCTATCTTAATTTATGGGTTCGGTGCATATTAATTCTTTGTTCTTTACTTATGTAGTTTTGCACTATTTTCTTTCTGTTTCTTTTTTTCTTTTTATTTTCAAATATATTATTGTATTGTTGTTGAATCAACTTCTATTTCTATATATGTTGCTTTTATTTCAAGATGCATATGAAGATCAATAGAAAAACTCATAGAAAATTGTTGTTTATATACTTTCAGCGATGTAAATTGCTCTCTTTCATTTTTCTCTTTCTCTCAGCGCAAAGAACATTGAAAATTTCTTTCATAATTTATCTACAATCTCGAGTACTGTTCTTTTGCTCTATAATGGTTTCAAGAAGAGAAGCACAGAGAAAGTGAGAAGATGATAAAATAAGATTAGATTTTCATTTACTTTTGATTTATTTCCTTATTGAAGGAATTTATAGTGCAACCATGCTCATATTTTCATTTTTTTGCCATTGGTACGAAGTGAAAGGAATAAGTATTGATTTGCATATAATCATGAATCATCATGGAATTTTCTCTCCTTTTCTCTTTTAGCTCAAGTTGATTCTTATGTGTATGTATATGTGAGTGTGTATATGTGTGTGTGTGTGTGATAAGTCTTATGATAAACCATTTTTCATTATCAATGAAGGTAGTTACTTAATATTGCACACCACTAGGCAATTATTATTATTATTATCATTATTAGGCAACTTTACCTAAAAAATACTATGCAATTGTTATTAGATAAGTTTAAAAAAATGATCTATCAATATATGTACACTAAAATAATTTATTTTTTTGAATTGTATTGTTAAATTAAATTTAAAGTTCTTTAAATTAATTTTTAACTTTTCTGCAAATGGTCTATAATTCATTATTAATCTCAAAAAAATATATATTATATAATCTGGTAATAAAACAACCCATGTATTGCATGAACTTTCGCCTCGTTATATTTATATTATGCTATATATTTTTTATATTTTTATTAAATTATATAAAATAAAAATATTAATAAAATTATTGCATTTAATTTAGTGATAAATGTATATTTAACTTTAATCTCTTTTTCAATAGTAAAAAAATGCTAAAAATATTAAAAAAAAGATGAAAAATATTTAAATCAAAAACACAATAATAAGAAAATATTATTTTTAAAAAAAAATTATTAAATGGTTTTGGTCAAGTTTGATAAAATAAATAAGTTAAGCAAGTAAAAAAATTGAAAAATTGACTTGATAGAAGGAGAAAGATAATTTTATCATAAAAATTGGATTGTTTAGTTTTGTGGTGAATTGATAGAAGGAGAAGAGCTAATAGAGTGTTGACGCGTGTTTTTGTGCCCCCGCCTGATCCAATGATGATACGAGGATGTGGAATGAAAGGTTAATACCATCTAGAAGTCTTTTAATTTAAGGATTTAAATTAAACCAATTTTAGGTGTCTGACTGGGTCAGAGCTGCGCACGCAGCTATGAAGGTGCGTGACGGCACAATAGCTGCGTCACGCAGCTCGTATGAAACTCAGATTTGCATGTCGTCGTCAAGAATGATGACATGCCATTTTTTTATGCTAAACGACACGTAGTTGTGGTACAACAAGTGAGCTGCGTCACGCGTCTGACTAGTTCCGTCACGCAGCTAACGGCTGCGTGACGCAGCTATGCTTTGTTGCCCTACTTCTATAAATAGATCTTTTTCTCACGTTTGAAACAACTTCAGTGAGCGTTTTGAAAGCCCTAAAAACATATTGTGCGGCCACATTCTCCTCCAGAAGCTCTTTTGAGTTCATTTGAAGGAGAATTGCCATTAGATATCAATTTTAGGTGAATCAAACCAAAAAAAAGAGAGAAAATCAAGAGAGAAAAGAGTGAATATTTAAATCCTTGTTGACGAAGCTTCTGGATCGCCTTAACCATCGCATTAAAGCCATATACAATCCTTAATCTGAGGATTAGGTAATTCCTTTACACTTTTTATGTTTTTTTATTCATTGATTATTTATCTTGTTATTGTTTTAGTAGTTTAATCTTAATTGAATTATATTCTGTTTGTTTTTGGTCATTCGAGGTTGTCCTAAAATATATTTAAATAAAAAACGCTTTAAAACAGAGTTCGGACCAAAGCAGTTGCGTCACACAGCCAGTAGATCCGTAACGGATCTGGCAGTTGCGTGACGGAACTGTTCATGTCCAAAATTTCATTTCTTTACCCAGAACAGCTGCGTCACACAGCTATCGGGTCAGTCACGCAACTGTTCTTCCAAAGAACAGCTGCGTGACGCGACTGTTCTTCCAAAGAACAGCTGCGTGACGCGACTGTTCTTCCAAAGAACAGCTGCGTGACGCGACTGTTCTAGGGTTCCAGAAATAATTTTATTCTTTTGAAAAAAAAATAAATTTTGTACAAAATAAAATTTAATTTTTCCAATAAATCCGAAATGACCAATTATGAACAGATTGTAATTTGATTAAGTTTAGAATATTAAAACGTAATTATGCATGATTTTGGGTTTTCGGTTTTTGGGTTCAAATTTTTATTCGGGTAGAATGTATTTTTAGGTTCGGTTTTATAGCCCGCCTTGAACCATAAGGCAAGAGCGGGTCTTTTATTTATTTGATTTAACTGCTTTGGTTTGGATGATTTGGATGATTATGGATGCAATGATTGAATTTGATTGGGACGATTAATTAATTTTCCATATAAGAACTCGGTTCGATTCATTCGGGTTGGGTTTAAATAAATAAATAATTTTGCTTTTCTAACTAAAATAAATTAGAAATCGTAAGGTTAAAAGAGGTCGGTTTTTCCGGGCGTCGGCTTCCAACGGGCCGACGTACCCAATTCCCTTACCCAGAATCGCATTGGTGCGCCTGACCAGTTTTCTAAATAATTTGGCCTTGAATAAAGTCGGGTTTAAATGGAGTCATCTTTTTATAAAATTGGAAATGGTCCCATTTCCAAAATAATGGGTGGCGACTCAAAAATATTTTATAAGACTGATATATTGGCATCGTATCCAATAAAATATTTTGTCACCACTGTTCTTAATAAGATCATTTTCCATCAAAGCAAAAAGGTGACGTTTTTCGAGTCGCTCGGGGGCGGTGTGAAAACAGATTGGCGACTCCGCTGGGGATGCATCCACTAATCCCTGGTTATTTTTTAAATAACTAGTCGGTTGCAATTAAGAATTAACTCTAAAAACCTACGTTTTCTAAAATTGGAAATAAAAAATTGGTTAGAAAGCCGTAGGAAAATTCTTTAATCGTCCTTGTTTGTTTATTTGCTTTCCTTTATTTTTCTGAGTTCTTGCATCCATACTGCATTTCTTTCTTCTCACCACTTTCTACCCAAATTATCCCACGGTATCGTTGTTGACTTTGGAGGTGGATCCAGCCTAAACCTTGCGTTCTAGGCACATCCACCCGAGAATTAGTAATTTTACCAACCGCAAGCCTACTACCTTAAAAGGTGCATCAAAAGGAGTAGGCCCACGTGAAAGCCCGAATCCTGTTTGCGGAATCCGGACTTTGTAAGCCCAATGGACCAAAGCCCATGCATGTAGTTGAAAGCCCTAGTCACTTCTCCATAAGGAAAACCTGAGTCTGTTTTGCTGTTGTTCCGTCGCATTCATTCCGAGAGTTTATTTCGCCAATCTCAAAATCCCCTGCTGGTTGTCGAGAATAGACCAAATCCTAGAAAACAGATGTCGGAATTTCTACCAACAGAACTCGTGTGTGGGAGAGATAAGGTTGGAAGGCATGCATTTCCTAACTCCCATTCTGATAGGTGTTAATTTCATAATGTTTTTAATATAGTTTTTATTAGAATTTCAGTAAGTTTTTATTACTTTAATTTGATTTTAATTCACTTCTAGTATCATTGTGTTCAAAGCTCCCTTGATTCTTAACCCGCTTGATCTAAGAGAAAATTGTAGGAAATTGGCGCAGAAAAGAGCTTTACAATGCAAGAAACTTAGCTTCTAGCACGCCCAGGCCGTGCTAGAAGGCACAACCGTGCTAGAAGCTAAGGAAACCAAAGGAGAGACAGAAGAGAGCACGGCCAGGGTGGTGTCAAAAGGCACGGCCGTGCTACAAAGGGACCAGGGCGTGTCAAGCCTAGCACGCCCATAGCAATCCTAGGCAGACTTCCAGAAGAAAGCACGCCCTGCCTGTGCTTGGTAGCACGCCCGTGCTTCAGTGAATCATTAGCCCGTGCTGCCTAGCACACCCCGTGCTTCACTAGCCAGACTTCCAGATTAAAACACATCCAGCCCGTGCCATGAAGCACGCCCGTGCTGCGCAGGCGAAACCAGCGTGAACTAGATACGCAAATCAAGCTTTTTCTCACATGGGCCGACCTCGGGGAGTTTCCTAAACACACTAAACAAGACCTAGACCTATTTTGGGAGAAAAAGGAGTCGTAATCAAGAGGAAATCAAAAGCCTAAACAGTCATGATCTCCTACAAAGGATCTTTGCACTAAATAAGGATTCTATTTCCTAAAAGGAATCAAACTCACCTCCAGGAGCTCTATATAAAGAGGGAAACTTCTCATTGCTGGGGATCTCGTTTTTTTTGTGCAATTCTTTACATAACTCTCTCTCTCTGAAAGACTTCAAGCATCAAATAATTGTACCAAGAATCAAGGGAGCCATCCACATAGTTGTGATACAGTTTTTATTCTAAACTCTTCATCTTGTTTCTTTCTTTTATTATTGTCTTTAAATATGATGAATGATTCAAGTATGATTGAGTTTAATTTAATTATTATGTCCAGCTAAACTCTTATACTAGGGATTTGATGTAATTTAATTCGATTCCAGTTTATAATATTAGATTTATTTTTCTTTGTTCTCGTTATAAATTATTATTGTGCTTAATGCTTCCAGGCAGAAAATTTCCCCTGGATTGAGTTATCTCAATAATCACATTCGGGAGAAGGGTTATTGATATGAAAAAGATAATAATCTACTTGAGAATAATAACTTGATGCGGAAGCTATATGGTTTGACTCAAGGGGGGTTTTCATAAGTTAATAAAGTATTAAGTTGTGAACTCACAAAACAACCACAAAACCTAACGATCTGATTTATGTTTAATTTCACTATTAAAGATAGGTAATTAATCTGGATTAGAATAGCTAACAATAAATCGGGAGAGCTTGTTAGTAACTTTAGGGTTGTTTCTCCTACTTGAACAATTAAAGTTGATTAATGAACTAATAGATAAAGCTGGATAGAATTAAGTGAAATCAAATTCCCTAGTAGCTTAGTTCTCTGATTTCTTTTCACCTGAATTTTGTGTTGATCTCTTCTGTTTTTACTTTAAAGTTTATTTACCTTATAGCAATTTTCTCTTACCATCGTCTAAATAACAATAGGTTAACATAATTTTTGTAATTGATAAACAATCCATGTGGATACGATACTCTCTTACTCTATATTACTTGTTACGATTTCGTACACTTGCGAAAAACGCTGTCAAGTTTTTGGCACCGTTGCCGGGGATTGGCGTATTAATATCAATACGAATTACCCTATTGTTAATTTAGACACTCTTTTATTTAATTCCCTTTTAAGAAATGTTCTGTGAATACTCAAATTTTGAGACTCAAAAAGCCTGTTTTCCCAGACTGCAAACAGTCCGGCCGGACCAAAGGCTATTTTGGAAGTTCATCGGAAGTATACCAATATGGTACTCGAAACGTCCGGAAAATTACGAGGATCACGGAACTGGTCCCGGAATATTTTTTGGAGGTCTAGAACTCCCGAAAAAGCCTTTGGAATGAAAAAAAATAGAAAGGAGCACGGGTCGCCCTTGCAGGGCGAGCCCGCCCGGACCAGGCGGGCAGGCCCACCCATCAGGGCGGGCGCGCCCGCCCAGCCTGGGCGGGCAAGCCCGCCTGGCCCAGGTGGGCACGCCCGCCTTCGAGGGCGGGCACGCTCGCCTTCGGGTCCTTTTTTCCTATAAAAGGCAGCCCCGGTGCTCCGTTTTGACTCACTCAGTCTGTGTTGACGGACGCTCCTTCTCCCTACGCTCTTTGAGATTCTTTACTGCTTTCTTGCATTTTTTAATTTTAGTTTTATTTTATTGTTGTGATACTTGGTCACTTAAAATTAAATTAAAATTAATTCCCTTAACGAGGAGCTTAACCTGGAGTTAAGAAGCGGTCGACGATTAAATCAGGTACATGAACTGAACTCTGCCTATTTAATTTTAGCACTTCATGCATGCTTCTTTTCTACTCCTAATAATTCTACAACTGCATAAATGCATCCATGTCATCATTAGGCAAACAAATTGCCTCAATTAAATAAATTTAGGCTAAATGCCCGGTTAATTAATAATCGTGATATTAAAGCCTAAATCCGACAATATTGGCTTAAAATACCTAGTTAATTAATAGCTATGGTGTAATCGTCTTTATTTCAAACAAATCTGGCTTAAGTCCAATTAATTAATAATTGTGGCTAAAAGCCTTAATCGATCACGTTTTGGCAAAATGCCTTAAAATTAATCAATCTTTTGGCTAAAAGCCTTAAAATCAATCATTTTGGCGACAATCGCCTAAAATCAATCATTTTGGCAATCAAATTGCCTAAATCACTCTTTTTGGCTAAAAGCCTTAAAATCAATCATTTTAGGCGACAATCGCCTAAAATCGATCATTTTGGCAATCAAATTGCCTAAATCACTCTTTTTTGGCTAAAAGCCTTAAAATCAACCTTTTTTGGCAACAATTGCCTAAATCAAATCTTTTTGGCTAAAAGCCTTAAATCCACATTTTCGGCAGCACATGCCTAAAAATCAATCAATTCTTTGGCAAAATGCCTAAACAAAAATGCACGAAGCATACACACACTCATGCATTAAGCATACCCATTCAAAGCCCTTTTAAAAAGGCCTATCGAACTACGTCGACTTTGATCTTCCATTCGAACGGAAGTACGTAGGCACGTTTGGGATTTAACCCCGAGCGGCAAGTCAAAATCACATAAACATTTTTCATTAGGTCCAATTACTCCATCTTCCTTGCAAAGCATTCATTCATTTGGTTAGTTTATCAGCATGACATAGTCTCGGGATCCACCTCGAGTTCGTAGACCATGCCTTAACATTGGGTTAATTAATCTAATAATTAGGTTAATTAAAAATTGGAGTCACTTAGGGTTTTTTCCTAGTTTACCCTAAAATAATTAAACAAGGTGGCGACTCATACATTCACGTGCATTTCTGCCCTTAGTCATATGCATCATATGCATTATGATGTTTTGGGGAGGGGTTCACATGTTCCAGGTTGTTTTATGCAAAGGAGATCAAGGAAGACTGAACCTCTAATCTTTGATCCAGAAATTGAACGAACTCTTCGAAGGCTCAACGCTGCAAGAAAAACACAAGAAATAAAACTCGAACAACAAGCAGACATGGCCAACGAAAACGAAAACGAGAATGAAAACATAGTCGGGCCACCACTTAAACATCCGGTCCGTACCTTAAGGGATTATACAACACCTAATCTGAATGGGACAACCTCAAGTATTACTAAACCTAGGGTAGAAGCTAATAACTTTGAGATTAAACCCGCAATTATCCAAATGCTCTCTACCTCGATCCAATATGGGGGTTTGCCTAGTGAAGATCCTAATGCTCACATCACCAATTTTCTGGAAATTTGTGACACTTTCAAACAAAATGGTGTTTCGGAAGATGCAATCAAATTAAGACTTTTCCCATTCACTCTTAGGGATAAAGCTAGATCATGGTTACAATCGTGTCCCGCTGGAAGTTTTACAACATGGGATGAATTAGCTCAAAAATTTCTAGCTAAATTCTTTCCATCCTCAAAAACCACCAAGTTGCGCAATGAAATAATGACATTTGCTCATCATGATCAAGTGAGCTTATATGAAGCTTGGGAAAGATTCAAGGACTTGTTAAGAAAGTACCCACATCACAGTTTGCCCAAGTGGTTACAAGTACAAACTTTCTATAATGCCTTATCTCCTAACATCAAAATTACTTTAGATGCAGCTGCAGGTGGATCCTTTGAAAAGAAAGGAATTGATGAAGCATATGAGTTGATAGAGGAGATGGCAAGCAACAGCCACTACCAAAACAATACCGAAAGAAGAAGAACTGCAGGAGTCTATGAAATAGACGCCATTACAGCACTTAATGCCAAGGTAGATAACATGGTAAGGAAATTGGACATGTTAACTACTAATCCTGTAAATTCTGTTATGCAAGTTTGTGATAGGTGCAATGGACAACATGGAATTGGAGAATGCATCATGGACTCTTTAAATCCACAAACTTTGGAGCAAGTGAACTATGTGATGAATCAAGAGAAGAAAGAATTACCCTTATTCAAATTCATATGATAACAGGTTAAGGAATCATCCTAATCTATCCTATGGTAATCCTAACAATGCCTTGAATGCACCACCAGGGTTCCGCCCTCCAGAAAAGAAATCTCATGATGACCTCCTCACTGCTCTTTCCAAATCACACATGGAGTTCATGAATGAAACTAGAGAGAACCATAAAATCCAGCAGGCTGCAATAAGAAATTTGGAAATGCAGCTAGGGCAGTTTGCAAACATGATGGCATCTCGACCTCAAGGTACATTACCTAGCAATACTGAAAAGAATCCAAAAGAACAAGTGCAGGCTATCACCTTGAGAAGTGACAAACAATTAGATGAACTACCAAGGAAAGAGAAGGAAGAAAAAGAACAACCAAAGGTGCCTACCATTGACTTAGAAGAACAGGAAAAGGTAAAACCCTATGTTCCCCCTGTTCCCTTTCCACAAAGATTAAAGAAAGCACAAGATGACAAGAGCTTCCTCAAGTTTCTGGATGTGTTTAAGAAGCTTCAAATCAATATTCCTTTTGCTGAAGCTCTTGCTCAAATGCCTAGCTATGCTAAATTCCTAAAAGATATCTTGAGCAAGAAACGAAAAATTGATGATCAAGGAACGGTAATGTTAACGGAGGAGTGTAGTGCAATTATCCAAAACAAATTGCCTCCAAAGTTAAAAGATCCAGGAAGTTTTTCTATCCCTTGTAACATTGGTAATCTTGACTTTGAAAAGCTTTGGCGGATTTAGGTGCTAGCATTAATCTTATGTCTTATGAAGTTTTTAAGATGCTAGGTATGGGAGAGCTCAAACCAACAAGGATGTCTTTGCAATTAGCAGATCGTTCAATTAAATATCCTAGAGGAATTGTAGAAGACGTGCTTGTAAAGGTAGGTACATTCATCTTTCCTGTTGATTTTGTTATTCTTGACATTGATGAGGACAGGGAAGGATCTCTAATCCTGGGACGACCTTTTCTTGCAACTGCAAGAGCATTAATTAATGTCTATGAGGGTAAGTTGACTTTAAGAGTTGGACAAGAGGAGATTGTATTTGATGTACTTAAATCTTATAAACTTCCTATGGACTATGGAGACTGTTTTCGAATTGATGTTGTTGATGAATGTGTGGAAAGCACTTTGCATGTCGAAAATAACATGAATGAACCAAGCATCCTGAATGAAAAAGAAAAGGAACCACCTAAGCATGAACTAAAACAACTTCCATCTCATTTAAAACATGCATTCTTAGGAGAGAACCATTCTCTTCCTGTTATTATTTCTTCTCACCTAACGCTTGATCAAGAGGAAAGGTTGTTGCAGGTCCTACGTAGACACAAGAAAGCATTAGGGTGGTCTATCTCAGATCTACAAGGAATAAGCCGAGTGTGTGCATGCATAAAATCTTGATGGAAGAAGACTACAAACCTTCAATCGAGCACCAAAGGCGACTGAATCCAAACATGAAGGAGGTAGTCAAAGCTGAAATCATCAAACTTCTGGATACCAGTATCATTTATCCAATTTCAGACAGTAATTGGGTAAGTCCTGTCCAAGTTGTTCCGAAGAAGGGAGGTATGACTGTTATCTCTAATGAAAACAATGAGCTAATCCCCACAAGAACAGTCACAGGTTGGCGTGTGTGCATAGATTATAGAAAACTAAATAAAGCAACACGCAAGGACCATTTTCCCCTTCCCTTTATTGATCAAATGCTTGAAAGACTTGCAGGTTATCCTTTTTATTGTTTCTTAGATGGCTATTCAGGGTACTTTCAAATACCCATAGCTCCTGAGGACCAAGAGAAAACTACATTCACTTGTCCTTATGACACTTTTGCCTATAGGAGAATGCCTTTTGGGCTATGCAACGCCCCTGCAACCTTTCAAAGGTGCATGATGTCCATCTTTTCTGATATGGTGGAAAAATTTGTTGAAATATTCATGGATGACTTTTCTGTGTTTGGTTCTTCCTTCGATGCATGCCTTCATAATTTATCTTTAGTAATGTAACGATGTGAAGACACTAACCTTGTGTTAAATTGGGAAAAATGTCACTTCATGGTTAGTGAAGGTATTGTCTTAGGGCATAAAATCTCTCAAAAAGGGATTGAAGTAGACAAGGCAAAAATTGAGGTAATTGAAAAATTACCCCCTCCTAACACAGTGAAAGGTATAAGAAGTTTTCTTGGGCATGCAGGGTTTTACAGGAGATTCATAAAGGATTTCTCAAAAATCACTAAACCTCTTTGCAATCTACTAGTTAAAGATGTTCCTTTTGATTTTGACAAAGAGTGTTTAGATGCTTTTAACAGGTTGAAGAAGGAGTTAATCTCAGCCCCGATCATCACTACACCAGATTGGACTTTACCCTTTGAACTCATGTGTGATGCTAGTGATCATGCTGTAGGAGCAATTCTTGGACAAAGAAAAGACAAAAAGTTGCATGTTATTTATTATGCAAGTCGCACATTGAATGATGCGCAATTAAACTATGCAACTACGGAAAAAGAATTGTTGGCTATTGTTTTTGCTTTTGAAAAATTCAGGGCATATCTAATTGGAGCTAAAACAATAGTTTACACAGATCACTCCGCCATCAAATACTTGCTGGAAAAGAAAGATGCAAAGCCGAGACTCATTTGTTGGGTACTTTTATTGCAAGAATTTGACTTAGAAATTCGCAACAAAAAGGGGACCGAGAACCTTGTTGCTGACCATCTTTCCAGGCTTGAATTGGGGGAAGAAGATACAAGCAAGCTACAAATTAATGAAAGCTTTCCCCATGAGCAACTTCTTCTAGTAGCAAATGCTCAAACCCCCTGGTACGCTGACATAGTTAATTATCTTGTTTGCAAAATTCCTCCCAATTTTTCTTACTAACGAAGAAAAAATTTTTTTCATGATATCAAATTCTACTATTGGGAGGAGCCATTTTTGTTCAAGTATTGCAGTGATCAGCTATTCAGGAGATGTGTACCAGAAACTGAAATAGAAAGTGTCCTTAAATTCTGCCATTCAATGGAATGTGGAGGTCACTTTGGAGCAAGCAAAACAGCTGCGCGTATACTAGAAAGTGGTTTGTATTGGCCTAATCTCTTTAAAGATGCTTATAACTATGTTCGTCTTTGTGATCGTTGTCAAAGGTTAGGTAACATTTCGAAGAGACATGAGATGCCCTTAAATAGCATCCTCGAAGTTGAAATCTTCGACGTATGGGGTCTAGACTTCATGGGACCTTTTCCACCATCATATTCAAATCAATACATTCTAGTGGCAGTGGATTATGTGTCAAAGTGGGCAGAGGCTGTTGCTCTTCCAAATAATGATGCTAAAAGTGTGATGAGCTTCATTAAGAAAAACATTTTTACAAGGCATGGTACTCCTAGAGCAATAATCACGGACGGAGGTAAGCATTTTTACAATAAGTATTTAGATTCCCTTCTTGCAAAATATGGTGTCACTCATCGTGTAGGTACTCCATATCATTCTCAAACAAATGGACAAGTAGAGGTCACTAACAGAGAAATCAAAAAGATCCTCGAAACCACTGTTGGACAATCAAGAAAGGATTGGTCCAAAAAGCTAGACGATGCTCTATGGGCTTACAGAACGGCATTCAAAACGCCTATAGGTATGTCTCCATATCGCATGGTGTATGGTAAGGCTTGTCATCTTCCTGTAGAGTTAGAACATAAGGCGTTTTGGGCCATTCAATTTCTTAACTTTAATGCCAAAGAAGTGGGACAAAAGCGCTTGTTACAGCTAAACATGATGGATGAATTGCACCTCCATGCTTATGAAAGTGCTAAAATATACAAAGATCGCACTAAACAATGGCACGATAAGCACATTATCATGAGGGATCTAAAGGTAGGCCAGCAGGTATTGCTCTATAACTCTAGGTTCCGATTATTCCTTGGTAAGTTGCGCTCCAGATGGTCTGGACCATTCACAATCAAGGAAATCTTTCCTCATGGCGCAATTGAAATAGTGGATGGTAAGTCTAATCGAAGTTTCAAAGTAAATGCTCAACGTCTGAGAAGTTATCATAATGACAACTTTAAACCCATCAAGAGTACAATCGGTCTTGCTTAACCTAAACTAGGCTAAGTGCGTCGAACTTAACGACGTTAAACAAAAGTGCTTGTGGGAGACAACCCATCTAATTTTCTTTCTAAATTTTCGTTCCATTTATTTGATTTTATTTTCGGTTTTAATTGTCAAATTCCCAAAATTTCTCCATAAGTGTTCTTTTTAGTTAGAGTTTTTTGTAGGAAAAAGTGAAAATCCAGAGCAGAGCACGCCCTGGCCGTGCTAGGTGGCACGCCCGTGCCATAGGATGAGGAGCCAGCACGCCCAGGCGTGCCTCACAGCACGCCCGTGCATTTTTCCAAGGTGCTGACACTTGAGAGGTCAGGAAGAAGCACGCCCTAGGCGTGCCAGATAGCACGCCCGTGCTATCTGCAGGCAATTTTTCAACTTGAGGGTCAGAGAAGAGCACGCCCAAGCCATGCTCAGTAGCACGCACGTGCTACTAAAAAGGGGAAAAGACCACTTGAGGGTCAGAGAAGAGCACGCCCTAGCCGTGCTAAGTAGCACGCCCGTGCTACTAAAAAGGGGAAAAGACCACTTGAGAGGCAGAGAAGAGCACGGCCAAGCCGTGCTCCGTAGCACGCCTGTGCTATTTGTGCGCTAATTATCAGCCCAAGGGTCAGAGAGAAGCACGCCCAAAGTGTGCTTGACAGCACGCCCATGCCAGGTACGCCTCTTCTTTTGTTTTACAGGTCAGAGGAAAGCACGCACAGGCCGTGCTTATCAGCACGGCCGTGCCACGATCAGACCAACTCATTTATTGGCGCCCCTATTTAAAGAGCACGCCCTCAAACCCCCTATTTTCCATCTCGCACGCCCTAGCCATCACCTCTTCTCCCTCAAATTTTCTCTTTTCTTCTCCCTTTTCTCTCAAATCAAACACTCTCCACCCAAAATTTTCACATAAGCAACTCCAACAATGCCTCCTAGATACAAATGCAGCAGACCCGCATCCTCCGTTGCTGCTCGAAAGTGTACAACTACGCGATCCTCCACGGCTCCTCAACCTCCTTCACCTCCTGCACTTCCATTCGAGTTTGCCTCATCCGAGCAATAGGAAAGGTACACAAAACTATCTCTTCGGCCTATTTTACCGAATAGATTTATTGATGAGGCTGCTTTAGAACAAGTGGGTCTTAGAGATATTGTATTAGAACCACTTAAGAGAATAGGGTGGGGGGAATTTCTTGCTATGAAGGATCTAGTCTATGCACCGCTTACTCTAGAATTTTTGAGTTCCTATTCCTCTTTTATTCGGTTTTTACCTACATCTCCCCCGAGCAAGATTAGGTTTAGGTTGTCTACCCAGGCTTTTGAACTATTTGTGAATAAGGTTAGCCACATTTTTGGATTCCCAACAGAAAATGCTCAGATACAAATACCTAGTGATTTTAATGCAAGAAGTGTGTGGAACGATTTCACTGCTGAAATAAGTTATAATCCTAGATATTCGAAAGCCTCTAAACTGAAAAATCCTGCCCTAAGATATGTACATAAATTCTTATCTAATACTATCTTTGGAAGGAGTGAAAGTGATGGAGTTCTGAGTTTAAATGAGTTATACTTCTTATGGGCCATTGAACGAGGAATTTTACTCAATGTTGGGTATTGGTTATGCCAAAAATTTGAAAGGGTGGCTAGAGCCGACAAAGGAGCCATAATGGTGGGGTGTTTTGTGACCCGCATTGCTAGATATTTACAGGTTTGGCAACCACCTAGATCAGTACATGAGAGTGTTGGAGGGGGACGGGGTACCCGACTGGATTTAGATGTTATGATCCACATGAAATTAATCGAAAAGGTCGGGGATGCGTATCGAATAGTGGGTGCTCTAGAGGTCAATCCTGATGATGCAGGAGCAGAGGCAGCAGGTGGTGCTAACATGGAGGAGGACAACCCTCCACCTTTTACCTCTTCTTTTGGTGCAGGTACATCCGGTGCTGGTCCATCGTTCCAAGGCACATCTAACACGTCAAATGATGAAGTCCTTGCGAGAATGATGTCTCGAATGGACCTCTTTGACACGCGCCTTAACGGGATGGAAACAATGATTGCAGACCGTTTCCAGTCCATTGAGATCATGAACGGCAGTCTTGATTCTAAGATGGACACCATGCAAGGCCAACTCCAGACCATCCTCCAACTTCTGCAGCCACCCCCACCACCAGAGAATTGACGGATTTCTCACTTATCTTTTATTTTGTTTATGTTTATTTTGTTCTAATACATTGTCTTGGTTGCTTTCATTTTAGTTTGTTTGTTTGTTATTTGGATTTTTATAACTTTTTAGTAGTTTTTGTTCTAATGTTTAGTTACTATGTTAGCTAAGACACATTCCACACCCGATCTATTGTATTGGTCAATACAATGTTGGTAAGGTTTCTTCTTATCTCTTACTGCTTTCCTTCTAATAATGCAATAAGTTTGGGGAATTTATACACATTGGGGACAATGTGATTGATTGAATTGGGGGAAGGGAATTTTAGCTAAAACTTTTATTTTTGTTTTTGCTTAACATGTTTGGAATGATTACAAGTAAGCTTGAAGGTTCTCATGTCTAGTAATAAGTGTTAAATATAGTTGATTCTCAATTCTAGCATATTTAAGCTCTGAATTTGAAATTTTGACTCAATCATGTTCATTGATCTAAATTATTTGTTTCTAGACTTTTAAACACTGATTTTTATGAGAGTTATGATGTATAGGTGTGTTATACTCTAAGGTATTTTAAACCTTGGCATTCCTAGAACAAAAATTAGAACTCCCTTTGAGGCGAAAAATTTAAATGTTTACATTTTGAAAGAGATGATTTAGGCAAATTTTTTGTTGAAACCTATATGTAGCCTAGACCACCTAATTTAAAAATATGACCCTTGAAACCAACTTTGAAGCCTTAAAACCGTAAAATTTTCTTCTTCACCCTCAATAAACCAAGCCCTTAAAAGCCAAATTCAAATGTCCTACCCTAAGTACAAAGGATTGTATGATTGAAAGATTCGACTTTTAATTAGAATATAGCAACAAAGAGGGAGAATTCATCAATTAATACTAGCAAGTTTACCAAATAAAGAAAAGAAGAAAGAATCAAGAAAGAGGCACATGAAAAGCAATCAAAAGAATTCAAGAAGAATGGAAAAGCAAGGAAGAAAAGTGCCAAAATATTATGGAAAAACCTTGCCCAAGATGCCTCTAGCTAGTAAGAAAGACTCAAAGCAAATACTCCCTAGAACCAGTAAAATATTTTTCTAAATTAAAATAGAATCCTGAATATCATACACTCTTTTGTACTCTTTGTCCACCTTCTACCCCCTTCTTTGATTAAGCAAAAATTTACACCAAGAAAGCCCCATTACAACCCAAAATAAAGACCTTTTGATCTTTTAATCGTATGCATTTAAATCGTGGAGAAAGGATGACTAGTTTTGCATATGGGAATGCCACTTTTTGCACTATCAAATATCTTATTTTTGAAAGGTTGAAAATTCTTTAGATGATTCATGTCCTATTTATCATGAATTGAATAAGTATTAGTGTTGACAATCTCTTACAACTTATATTTTACTCAATGAACGTGCTTAATTCAAGAATAAAAGTCAAGCTTAAATATGAATAGCATAGAGAACGATTGAGTTTATTCACTTGTTTACTAATCATGATATCTTGAAGGTTTTATTGAGATCATCTCCAACCATGGTAAGCTAGTGTTGTCAAATTTATTTTTCTTTTAGTTTGTTGCTTGAGGACAAGCAATGGTTTAAGTTTGGGGAATTTTGATAGGTGTTAATTTCATAATGTTTTTAATATAGTTTTTATTAGAATTTCAGTAAGTTTTTATTACTTTAATTTGATTTTAATTCACTTCTAGTATCATTGTGTTCAAAGCTCCCTTGATTCTTAACCCGCTTGATCTAAGAGAAAATTGTAGGAAATTGGCACAGAAAAGAGCTTTACAATGCAAGAAACTTAGCTTCTAGCACGCCCAGGCCGTGCTAGAAGGCACAACCGTGCTAGAAGCTAAGGAAACCAAAGGAGAGACAGAAGAGAGCATGGCCAGGGTGGTGTCAAAAGGCACGGCCGTGCTACAAAGGGACCAGGGCGTGTCAAGCCTAGCACGCCCATAGTAATCCTAGGCAGACTTCCAGAAGAAAGCACGCCTTGCCTGTGCTTTAGTGAATCATTAGCCCGTGCTGCCTAGCACACCCCGTGCTTCACTAGCCAGACTTCCAGATTAAAACACACCCAGCCCGTGCCATGAAGCACGCCCGTGCTGAGCAGGTGTTGACGCGTGATTTTATGCCCCGTCTGATCCAATGAGGAAATGAGGATGCAAAATGAATGGGTTAATGATATCTAGAAGTCTTTTAATCCAAGGATTTAAATTAAAAATGATGTTGAATAGTTGCCTGAGTCATAGCTGCGTCACGCAAGAACAGCTGCGTCACGCAACTATTCATCCAAGAACAGTTGCGTCACGCAACTGTTCATCACTATTCATCACTATTCATAACTGTTCTTCACTGTTCAACAAATGAGTAGCGTCACGCAGCTACAGTAACGTGACGCAGCTACAGTAGCGTCACGCAGCTACAGTAGCGTGACGCAGCTACAGTAGCGTCACGCAGCTACAGTAGCGTGACGCAGCTATGTCTTGACCTACCCTATAAATACATCTCTTTCTCACAATTTTCAGGGGATGGAAAAAGGGGAAAAAAAAAAAGACAGAACGAAAAAAGAGAGGAACACGATTTTGAAACCCTAAAAAACACACTATAAAGAAACCACAATTAAATCCTTAAAAAAAAAGGCTTCTGGAAATCTTAGCTATCATTTGTTAAGAGATTTGATCCATTTGCAAGCATCAATCTGAGGATTAGGTAATTTCCTTAACATTCTTTGTATTTTTTATATATTTTTGTGATTTTAGTAATATTTTTGTGGTTTTAGTAATCTAAGTTTCTTTAAATTATGTTCTGTTCATATTTGGCCATTTTATATGTCTTTAAATCATATTTAAGTAAGAAATAATGTAAATAAAACATTTAAAAATGAATTCTGGGCTAGGATAGTGCATCACGCAACTGTTCCTGGATGAACAGCTGCGTCACGCAACTATTCATCCAAGAACAGTTGCGTCACGCAACTGTTCCTGGAAGAACAGTTGTGTCATGCAACTATTCATCCAAGAACAGTCGCGTCACGCGACTGTGCAGTCGCGTCACGCGACTGTGCAGTATTCATTGTGCACTATTCACTGTTCACTATTCACGGCTCATGAAGAACAGTCGTGTCACGCGACTGTTCATCCAAGAACAGTTGCGTCACGCGACTATTCATCGATTTTTCCAGAAAAACAAAAAAAAATAATAATAAATAATAATAATAAATTTTATACGAAACTAAAATCTAATTTCTTCAATAAATTTGAAAATGCCCAATTATGAACAGATCACAGTTTAAATAAACTTAGAATACTAAAATGTAATTTTATGTGTTTATTTATATGAATTTTGCAATTTATGTTTAAATGAAAAATAAAATTAAGTTTGTTGATTTATTTATATTTAAGATTAATTTGCATGTTTATTAACAATTTGCATTTCTAGTGTTAAATAATAAATATACATGATTTTGGGTTTATGGGTTGGATTTAAATCGGGTAGAATGTATTTTAGGTTCGGTTTGTTGCCCGCCTTGAACCATAAGGCAAGAGCGGGTCATTTATTTATTTGATTTAATATTTTCGGTTCGGTTTGTTGCCCGCCTTGAACCATAAGGCAAGAGCGAGTCTTTTTTATTTATTTGGTTTGATCGCTTTGATTTAATTGCTTTAATTTGAATAATTGCTATGTGATAATTAGATTTGATTGGGACGATTAATTAATTTTCCACATAGGAACTCGGTTCGATTTACTCGGGTTGGGTTTAAATAAATAGAACAAATTGGCTTTTCTAAATTAAAATAAATTAGAAATTGTAGGTTAAAAGAGGCCGGTTTTCCGGGCGTCGACTTCCAACGGGCCGACGTACCCAATTCCCTTACCCAGAACCGCATTGGTTCGCTTGACCAGTCTTTTAAATAATTTGGCCTTGAATAAAATTGGGTTTAAAATGGAGTCACTTTTATAAAATAAAATTGAAAACGGTCCCATTGCCGAAAAAAATGGGTGGCGACTCAAAACAATTTATAAGACCGATTTATCGGCATCGCACATCCAAAAAGATTTTTATCACATTTTTCCAAAACACTAATGTAATAAAATAAAAAAATGTTTTCCGAGGTCCTTCCGGGGTTCGGGATTTCGGCGAAAACAGCAGGCGGAACCAGCGTGAACTAGATACGCAAATCAAGCTTTTTCTCACATGGGCCGACCTCGAGGAGTTTCCTAAACACACTAAATAAGACCTAGACCTATTTTGGGAGAAAAAGGAGTCCTAATCAAGAGGAAATCAAAAGCCTAAACAGTCATGATCTCCTACAAAGGATCTTTGCACTAAATAAGGATTATATTTCCTAAAAGAAATCAAACTCACCTCCAGGAGCTCTATATAAAGAGGGAAACTTCTCATTGCTGGGGATCTCATTTTTTTTTGTGCAATTCTTTACATAACTCTCTCTCTCTAAAAGACTTCAAGCATCAAATAATTGTACCAAGAATCAAGGGAGCCATCCACACAGTTGTGATACAGTTTTTATTCTAAACTCTTCATCTTGTTTCTTTCTTTTATTATTGTCTTTAAATATGATGAATGATTCAAGTATGATTGAGTTTAATTTAATTATTATGTCCAGCTAAACTCTTATACTAGGGATTTGATGTAATTTAATTCGATTCCAGTTTATAATATTAGATTTATTTTTCTTTGTTCTCGTTATAAATTATTATTGTGCTTAATGCTTCCAGGCAGAAAATTTCCCCTGGATTGAGTTATCTCAATAATCACATTCGGGAGACGGGTTATTGATATGAAAAAGATAATAATCTACTTGAGAATAATAACTTGATGCGGAAGCTATATGGTTTGACTCAAGGGGGTTTTCATAAGTTAATAAAGTATTAAGTTGTGAACTCACAAAACAACCACAAAACCTAACGATCTGATTTATGTTTAATTTCACTATTAAAGATAGGTAATTAATCTGGATTAGAATAGCTAACAATAAATCGGGAGAGCTTGTTAGTAACTTTAGGGTTGTTTCTCCTACTTGAACAATTAAAGTTGATTAATGAACTAATAGATAAAGCTGGATAGAATTAAGTGAAATCAAATTCCCTAGTAGCATAGTTCTCTGATTTCTTTTCACCTGAATTTTGTGTTGATCTCTTCTGTTTTTACTTTAAATTTTATTTACCTTATAGCAATTTTCTCTTACCATCGTCTAAATAACAATAGGTTAACATAATTTTGGTAATTGATAAACAATCCCTGTGGATACGATACTCTCTTACTCTATATTACTTATTGCGATTTCGTACACTTGCGAAAAACGCTGTCACATTCCCTGTGTGTTATAAACTGTTCATGTGCTGTGACATTCATGCATCACGTGATATTTTTTGTTTCAACCATGCATTAATAAGAGCTAATTTTCGTTATGGACGTTTGACCTTGATTTTGAGAGTGGACCTTTAATTCGTTTTGAATAACATAATGCAATCGTTTACAGTGAATTAATACCCAAAAGAAAAGGGAGTTATAAGGGGGTTGCGATTCCTTTGTATTTTCACATTTGTCGCATTATCTGAAGTAAGCGTGAGAGTGCAAAAAAAAAAAAAAAATTGTAATCAATCAAGATAAGATCCTGCTTAGGACCATCTGTTCCAAGGCAAAAAGTAAGGACACAAAAAAAAATAAGAAGTATCTCGATTGGAAATTCTCTCATTCCAAGGCAAAAATTAGGGACTCGAGAGAAAATAGCCGACTGTAAAATCCAAAAGGAACGGCGACGACAGATAGTGCCGAAAATGTTTGAGTACAAAGTAAATTATTGCTATGTTATTCATGCCGAATTTTAGGTCCACTTGTCGAAAACGAGATCTTATTTCCATACTGGTTATTAGCACATTAGATTTGCATTCGTCATCCTATGTGCCCCTATTCTTCATGCATACATGCAGAACCTCCTTTAACTCAAGTCCTTTTATCTGTCAGCCAAAATTGATCCATCCCGGGAAATCACTTCGAGAGTTTGGCGCCGACAGCCTGGTCAATGCCTGGTTAGAGCGTCCCCAATCCCCGAGCGTCCTCCGGTTAGTTCTGTGGTCAGTTCAAGTTCGTCTGATTCGGTTCCTGATTTAGATCCGGTTATAGTTGAGATGACTGACAATACCGTGAATGAGACTGGTTTTTCTCCAGTCTAGTTAAGGGCTATATCTGATATAATAGCCACTGCTTTGGCTCAAGAGAGGGCACAGAATCAGGTTCCCCCTTCTTCAAGTAATCAACCGGCTTCCCCTGTAGTTGAGGAAAGGGAGGCTCCAGAACACACTCTGGGTAACCAAGCATCAGCTGGTAATGCCAGTCCGGTTGAGAGTGATCTGATTAAGCAGCTGGCAGAATTGAAGGATAAGGTGGAGAAGATGTCTGTTTCGAAAGAAAAGGACCCAGTCACCAATTTCCATGTGGCTGAATATGTCTTGAAACCCACAAGCTCTACTTCTTCCAAGACCTTCAAACATACCTTATTTGAAGGAGATAATGACTCGAGGTCCCATTTGTCTAAGTTCATTCGTGTTGCTCAAATGAACCGGTATGATGAGGAGGATGTGTTACGAGCGTTTCCTCAGACGCTGCACAAGAGCTATAGGAGATGGTATGACGGTTTGGAGGTGGAGACACAGAGAGATTGGGTCAAGCTTCAGACTGCTTTTCTCAAGCACTTTAAAACAGATGACAGTGATGAGTTTGGTCGTCGTGATCTGGAGAGCTTAAAGCAGGGGAAGGATGAAAGCTTCTCCAATTATTACAGAAGATGGAGGACAAAGCTGTTCATGGTCCAGACAAGGCCAAAGGATCAAGAGCTGATCAGGATTTTTAGCCGAAGCTTATTACCTTACTCAAAGGAGAGGATGCTGGCTTAGCCTCTCACCGACTTTTCTTTGGTACAAAGAGCTGGGTTGAATATTGAAGAGCTGTACAAAGAAGAGAAGAAGAAAAGCCGGGGGTTTGGTAACTACCGGTCTTCCTACGGTAATCATAGTAGAAATGCTAGTAATGCTACTACGAACCAGTCGGGGAGTAGCAATACAGTTGGTGCTGTTAATGAGAGAATGAGAAGGGAATTCACTGATCTAGGTAGACCTTTAAGCACGGTTATGAGGTCCTGCATCAAGAATGGTGTGCTGTCAAAATTACCAATTGATCCGTCTAGGCCTATTAGAGGTAGGTTTGTGGACCGGGGTTGTGAGTACCATCAATGCAAAGGCCATTCTACTGATGATTGCTTCAGACTTAAACATAATATACAAGATTTGATAGATAGTGGGAAGATCACTAAGCCTCCTGAGCATAGTAAACCGACGCCCGGAAACCATTAAAGTTAGCTATGATGAGTGGATTGAACAAGCTTTTAATCCTGCTTTTTGTTTTTCTGAATGTTGTTTTAAGAACAATCTGGATGGATTTCCTTTACTATTTCAATCAATGGGAATGAATTTTGATTACTTATTTTCTTGTTTCTCCTGATTGTTATATTTATGGCATTGATTATACCACACGCATATTTGACATAAGTGCAATGCATCATTTTGCATTTAACCTAAGCACCGCCGAAGATCCCAAAATGATTGAAATCGGATCAGACTTTAAGTTTGAACTCAGAATGTCTCAAGAGGAATTCAGAAGTTTTCGTCTGGAGTTATGCTGATATACTGGGGATCAATAAGTCAATTACAAAGCATGTCATCCCTACTGATCCGAACATCAAGCCAGTAAAGCGGAAAAGAAGGCGGGTTAGACCAGAGTGGCAAGACCAGATGAAGGCTGAGGTTCAGAAGTGGCTAGATGTAGGTTTCTTGGAGGTAGTGCATTACCCTGAGTGGTTAGCAAACATAGTCCCTGTGCTCAAGAAGGACGGGAGACTAAGAGTCTGTGTCGACTACAGAGATTTAAACAAAGCCTCGCCCGAAGATGACTTCCCTCTTCCACATATAGATGTTCTGATCGACAGTGCTGCAAGAATGGGATGTTATTCCATTACGGACAAAAAAAAGAGGAAAAAAGAAAAAATGATGATGAAATACAAAAAATAAAAAATAATATGATAGTTAAAAAAAAAAAGGGAGCCGAAAGTGAGTTTTCCAAAAAGTCTGTTTTATTCATTGACTGCCAAACAGACGACTAGATTTATCTGGCGGAACATTTTCTGTCGCTATAGTGCTCCTCATCACATAGTTACTGACAATGGTTTTCACTTCCAAGCAGACGTCATCTTGGAGGGAAATTCAGACCCAACTGGCATGGACCGTTCAGAATTCAGAAACTGTTGGACAAGGGTGCCGCTGAATTGGTCACTTCGGAAGGAAAGCCTTCTAATCGGATCGTTAATCAAGAACAGATGAAAAGGTTTTATGTCTGAAATGATGATTTCGATTAACAAAAAAAAAAAAAAAAAAAAAAAAAAAAAAAGAGAAGGGCTAGGTTGAAAACCCGAAAGGGCGACCTAGGCAAGAAATGAGCTCGCTAGGTTGAAAACCCGTAAAGGGCGGCCTAGGCAAAAGTTAGAGTTTATAAAAAATAAAATAAAATAAATAAATTTTGAGATTAACGCATGGTGCTTAGTTTTAATGCGAAATCTATGTCATGCATTTGTGACATACTTGCGACTGGTTGCTCAATGCCATCAACCTGACTAGAAGGAGAATAGGCAAATGAGTAATTAGAATGAACGACTATTGTATTAAAGTAGTTTCTCTTTGCTTCTGTATGATGTTAAAAGAAGTAAGATCAATAAAGAGCTTGATTTTCAAATTCTTCTTCCCTTTTGTTTCTGGGGTATGATGGTTGATTACAAGACCTTCCTCTCTGCTTATTTGGTCAAAATCAGCTCATTCGTTTTGAAGATTTTTGGCTGTTGGTCCTGCCCGGGTATTGGATTCTCTTAGACAGCGATCAGAAGGTCAAACGCTATTTTCTCAGTGGTTTCCTTGGAAGGATCGATAAAAAAAAAACCATGAATGAAATCCCTAGCACTTAAATAGGTTCATGCATACATGAAGAAGCTGCATATGTTATGTCTTTCTGAATGTTGCAGGTGATAAAATGGTCACCCCATCATTTTCAAAAATGTAAATCCTTTTTGTTTCTATGGTTTTGTTTTAGTAGTTTAATCTTAATTGAATTGTATTCTGTTCGTTTTTGGTCATTTGAGGTTGTCCTAAAATATATTTAAATAAAAAACGCTTTAAACAAATAATTTAAAACAGAGTTCTTACTAGAGCAGTTGCGTCACGCAGCCAGTAGATCCATAACGGATCTGGCAGTTGCGTGACGGAACTGTTCATGTCCAAAATTTAGTTTCTTTACCCAGAACAGCTGCGTCACGCAGCTATCGGGTCCGTCACGCAACTGTTCTTCCAAAGAACAGCTGCATGACGCGACTGTTCTAGGGATCCAGAAAGAATTTTATTCTTTCGAAAAAAATAATAAATTTTGTACAAAATAAAATTTAATTTTTCCAATAAATCCGAAAATGACCAATTATGAACAAATTGTAATTTGATTAAGTTTAGAACATTAAAATGTAATTATGCATGATTTTGGGTTTTTGGTTTTTGGGTTCAAATTTTTATTCGGGTAGAATGTATTTTTAGGTTCGGTTTGTAGCCGCCTTGAACCATAAGGCAAGAGCGGGTCTTTTATTTATTTGATTTAACTGCTTTGGTTTGGATGATTTGGATGATTATGGATGCAATGATTGAATTTGATTGGGACGATTAATTAATTTTCCATATAAGAACTCAGTTCGATTCATTCGGGTTGGGTTTAAATAAATAAATAATTTGGCTTTTCTAACTAAAATAAATTAGAAATTGTAAGGTTAAAAGAGGCCGATTTTTCCGGGCGTCGGCTTCCAACGGGCCGACGTATCCAATTCCCTTACCCAGAATCGCATTGGTGCGTCTGACCAGTTTTCTAAATAATTTGGCCTTGAATAAAGTCGGGTTTAAATGAAGTCATCTTTTTATAAAATTGGAAACGGTCCCATTTCCGAAATAATGGGTGGCGACTCAAAAATGTTTTATAAGACCGATTTATCGACATCATATCCAATAAAATGTTTTGTCACCACTGTTCTTAATAAGATCATTTTCCATCAAAACAAAAAGAGGCATTTTTCGGGTTGCTTGGGGGCGGTGCGAAAACACAGAGTTCATTAGATAGTATTCAAATTGCCTCACGCTGGGGTAATCTAGAGATTGCTCCCACCTATGAACGAATCAAACTAATCAAGAAGAAACTCCAAAAACAGTAGTTGGAGATCAATTTGAAAATTTAAGATGTAGAACCTCTATTAGAATGCCAATTAAGACGACGTTTTATTCACTGGTTCATGGACGAAAGTACTCCTCCTTGTCGACATTCAAATTCATTCAACCTGAATCATAAAGGAAAGCCAATTATCCAAAGCAAAATGGGTCAAAGGCTATCATGGTCAGCTAAGTGCCATTGACTAAAGAAGACTTGAAGCCCTCAATCAAAATCGGGGTTATCAAATAGCTTGGTGCTTCAATAAGAGGGACTGAGACTGAAAATTGAAAGAAGGACGTCTTATATTCAAGGAAATCAGAGTTCCTGTACACAGTCCTCAGGGCAAAATCAGGCCAAACTAGGCAAGCCCTTATATTCTGAAGAAAACTCTCTCCGTAGGCAGTGTCAACTTATCAGACATTGATGACAATGAATTCATAAGCCCTTGCAATTTGGATCAATTGAGAAGGTATTTTGTGTGCATGCATTCAAGCCTTAGCACCAGAAATTTCAACCCTTGCATCATTGTTAAGCCGAACTATATTGATTGTCTCTCGAAAATATGTTCACTAAAGTACGAGATACGTAGGTAACCCAGTCTGTGAGTGCAATCACAGTAATAATAAAACATATGTTTTGTCATTCAAATGGAAAATTTTCATTGTGCTAATGAAAAAAGAAAAGAAAAAGAAAAATTAACCTGAATTGAAAACCCGAAAAGGTTAGTTCAGGCAAAATAGAAAACAGCTAAGTCGAAAACTTACAAGGGCGAGCGGCTTAAGCAAAATCAAACAAGCCTGCTAAATCGAAAACCAAGAGGGTGATTTAGACAAAAATTAAAGCAAAAAGTAGCAATCTCATAAGGCTATTTTCATGCACATGTCAAAATGATTTCTCTTTTACGCGTTTCTAAAACAGTACAAGTCATGTAAAAGAGAAATTACAAAAGCCCTATCATCTAAGCATCTGTCATTTATCTCCTATCTTTACCTAGTGTTAATTGTCCCTATTTATCAGAAGTATGTCTCAAGCCCTCATAAAAACACGGGCTGAGTCAAAAAGTCAAAAACCCAACCTAAAATAGGTTAGCATGCACCAAAGGTTTAGGCAATCTGTCTGCGTCGCCTCGGATGTATATCTCTAAAGTCATCTAAGTCCTCCAATTCCTCTTGTATTATGGGGTCAGGAACTGGCTCCTATGTCACCCTGCATCTACCGCTAATCGCCTGAGTCAATGTTGCTCTACGACCTCTCATATGGTCTCTATACTTTAACACCTAACCTTTTCTAAAAATCATGCAAAACCAGGCATTGCACCAGAATCCAGTAAACAGGCATTCACATGCAAATGCATTCAATAATTAGATAGGCTCAACTATACCCATCTTAAAAACCTAGCCTTTCCCAAAAAGCATGCAAAATCAAACATTGCACTAGAATCCAGAAGAAAGGCATTCACATGCAAACCATCCTAAAATCAGACAGAATCAGTTGTACCCATCCTAAAACTAGACAGACTCAAATGTACCCATCTTAAAATTAGACAGACACAGTTGTACCCACCTTAAACACCATGCTAAACCTGACATTGCACCAAAACCCAAAAAATAGGCATTCACATACAAACCATTAAAAAAATTAGACAAACTCAGTTGTACACACCATAAACACTTACAAAATCAGACATTGCACCAAAACCCAAGAAACAAGCATTCATATGCAAACCATTCAAAAATCAGGCATACTCAGCTGTACCCATCTTAAACACCCAGCCTCAGACTCAGCTGTACCCATCACCCAGCCTCATTCCTGAGCATCATTATAGTTCTCCCAGAGAAGCATCATAGGCCTTATCCTTGAGCACCTTTTCCCGAAAAATACCAAAAGTCTCAGATATTGACCTGAGTATTTACCATATCCAGCCTTAGCCGATGCAAAACTAGACATTACACCAAATCTAGAAAATAGACATTCACATGCATACCATTTAAAAATCAGAAAGACTCAGCTGTACCCATCTTAAACTCCCAGCCTCATCCTGAGCTCCATCACAGTTCTCCTAGAGTACCATCATAAGCCTCATCCTTGAGCACCTTTTCCCTAAAAATACCAAAAGCCTCATATATTAGTCTAAACATTTATCATATCCAGCCTTACCTGAAGTAAAACCAGACATTACACTAAAACCCAGAAAACAAGCATTCACATGCAAACCATTCAAAAATCAGACAGACTCATTTTCCATCTTAAATACCTAGCCCTTTGTAAAAAGCATGCAAATCGAATCAGAAACCTAAACCAGTTCAGAATTGATTAGCTGAAGCAAAACCAGACATTGCACCAAAATCTAAAAAATAGGAATTCACATGCAAATTATTCAAAATTCAGATAGACTCAATTGTACCCATTTTAAACATCCAGCCTTCCCTAAAAAGTATGCAAATTGAGTTAGAAACCTAAATTAATTCAGAAATGGTCACCGCATTCATGATTGGCCAAAACAAATCATGCATATGCATATTTCTTCACTAACCATGGCTTTTAGGTCAATACAAAAGAGAACAGACAACTAGTGCAAGAGTCAAAATAGGAAACTAGTGCACAATGTAGAGAACGTGCAATCAGTGGAACCAGTCAGAATAAGTAACGGTCAAAATTTATAAAACAGGCAACCAATGCAAACGATCAGAACTTGCAATCTATACAAAGTCCAGCAAATAGGCAATCAGTCAAGCACTCAAAATAAACAACCATTGCAAGATTCAAAGAACAGGCGATCAGTGCAAACAATCAAAAGATGCAATAAGTGCAACCAGTCTGAATAGGCAATTAGTGCAAGCAATTAGAACAAGCAACCAATGCAAGATTTAGAGAACATGCAATCAGTTCAAGTACTCAAAACAGGGAATTAATACAATATTCAGCAAGTAGGCAATCAGTGCAAGTAATAAGAACAGGCCATCAGTGTAAACAATAAAAAACAGGCAGTCAGTGCAAAATTTAGAATGAGCAATCAGATCATAACTGTAAAGAGACAAACTATATGATAAAAGCAGAAATGTCAAATCCTAAAATATCAACAGGATGCCTAAAACTAGGGCAGCATCAACCAAAGTGTCAGAATATATACAAAGGCTATCATAGCCTAAAGTGTTCAAACATCCTAAACAGGGAAGGAGAATAAAAGCAAAAAGCTAAAGGCTGGAACATCAGCAGCGCGGCCTATGCCTACCCCTCCTCAGTGGCTCATCTGAGTCCCTGCTAAAGCTCTCTCAGGTTGATGAATCAGCCCGTGTTGCTCGAAGTTGACCACAGACACCTCGGCCCAATGAACAGTAGGCTGCAAAATAAACAAAAGAAGACAAGTAAGTGGCAATCATTTTAAAATTGACTAAAAGAAATAAATGCAAAAGAAGCACACATACCTATACATCGCAAGGATATGCAGGCCAAAAATCCTAAATTCTAGTGGAAGAAGATAAGCCTCATCTCAAAGCACCATCATAAGCCTCATCCCTGAGCATCAGCATAAGCCTCATATACTGATCTCAGCACTAGCATGTAACACCCATTTTTCTGTGTTTGAAATAGTAGTTTATCGGTTTGTGAATAGTACTATCGGTCTGGGAGTCGGTATTATTTTGGTCCGAAAAAATTACTACATATGTTTTATATTTTCTTTAATATTTTTAAAGTATGCATACATGATTTTTATGGGTAGAAAGTAAGTAATGAATATTTTTGGAGAATTTAGATAATTAGTGAATAGTGAATTATGGTGTTATATTAATTAAGGAAATTTGAGGAATTTTTTTTACGGAGTAAATTTGAGAATTTTGTGGAGAAAAATAAGATTTTGAAGGAATTTAATTGGAGAATATTTTTAGCCATTAGATGAGATTACTATTGACTTAATCTTAGCCATCCAATTGTGGAAAAAGACCTAAATACCCTTTGATCACTTTATAAAGGTCAACTTTCAATTATTGAGTAACACTCTTCTTCTTCTTCTTCTTCTTCTTCTTCTTCTTCTTCTTCTTCTTCTTCTTCTTCTTCTCCATTTTTAACGCCAACTTCCTCTTCTTCTTCTCTTTGTTTTTCGTCATCTTCTACTTGTTGAATCCACAAAATTTACCCCATCCAACTTGATTTAAGTAATAAATCCTAGAGATTAAAGCTTGAGAAGTGATTTTTGGTGACTAATTTCAAGAAATTTGGAGAATTACTACTTGAGCCAAGGTCTGGGAAACCTTCTACTAAGGAGAAAGGCAAAGCTAAGGCTTAGGAAACTTTAATCCAAGCTTGTTTTTAAGGTTAGTGTTCATAAACACACTTACTTACTTTAATTTTTGATTTTGTGCATTTATGCTATCATGTATATATTTTGGGATTTTGTATGAAATGATTGATTTGTTGAACTTTGGTTGTAATAACATGCTCTTGGGTGATGTTTGATGAGTATTTAGTATGTGGTAGAAATCTCTACCATGTAACTTTGTCTTTCATGGTTAAAGTAAGCTGAATTTGGGGAAAATGTGTTATTGGGTGAGCTTAAAGACTATTTTTCAATCATTTTGGCTTTCCATTTGTGTTTAAGCTCTTCATGAAAGTTGTAGGTATACTTCTTAAATTTCCAACCCATCCTCTTGTGTCCAATTTGGATATATATAGCTCAACTTATGGCTGAAAAACCCAAATTGACTCTATTATACCGGGCCGCGTGCATCTATGAATTGAGTGATCATGTTGACCACTATGATGGCAAGATTATGTCCTGAGTTCTTCATGAAAACTGTTGCCCTATATCTTAAGACTTCCTTGATTTTGGATTGGTTTAATTTGAGTGTTTGGATAAGTAGAAATTTAATAAACATTGGATTTGGTTCTGCTGAATCAAGTTTGGACTATTGGTCTGTGTTCCTAGCCTTTGTTTACCATATTAAAAATTGATCTGGGCTGTGATCCCTTCATAACATTTGTAGCATTTTATCTTATCTTTCTATTGAATTTAACTTCACTCAATTTGGAGACCTATAACTCAAGTTATGTCTTAAGAACACAACAAAGGTCAAGTTTATCTTAATGCTGGAAAATTTCTATGTCTTGAAACATAGGTTTATGTAAATAAAAGTATGTAAGAATCAGGTGTGAGGAAGTTTCTCTTGATTATTTGTATGTTTAAGGATTTATTTGATAAAAAAAAAGACAAGTTTGAAAAGTGTTATTGTGGATATGTTTAAATGGATATAAATGGGAAAATTTGTTGGAAATTTCGAGAAAAAGTGTGAAATTGGTTTAGATAATGCATGATGAGGGTTAAAATTGATATTTTGGTGCATAAGAGTTATGTTAGCATGCTTGATTAGAGAAGGAAATCCATCCCCTTGGTTTTCATTAAGAGGCCGAACCACTTTGGGGTGGTAAGGCTTAGTTAATTATTATTTTTTTTATGTTATGCTATATATATCTATATATATGACATAAGTATGATTATTTTGATAACTTTCATATGTTTAAAGTTTCAAAAAAATGGGTATTTAAGGTGTATGTGATTTAAATTTTGAATAAGGAAAGTATGATTTTATATGATAAGAAATTTCTTACGATAAATTTCATTATGACTCTAAGAAAGTTTTAAAAGAAAAGGAATTTATGAGAAATTTCTTATATTAAGCAATTATATTTAAGTATGGATTTTTCATGAGTCACTTAAGTTCTAAAGTAACCTTATATTATGAATTTAAGAAGACTAAAGAATAAGACAAGTTTTATGAGAAGTGTTATGAATTAAGAATTAAAACAAGGATTTTGGACTCTAATATACTTGGTGTGAATTTGATGCGAGATTTGATTTTATTATGTATGATGAGCATGCTTGGCATTTGATGCCATTATGATAAAAAACTATGATCATATGCTAGGCACGTGGGTGTCTTATGTTAGGGCAGACACGCTCTATATGTTATCAATAAGATGGCGACCTAAGGCCATTATGAAACGGTTGGCGACCTAAGGCCATTATGAATAAGTTATGAAAACCTATCTGTTTCTCTTTCTCCTAAGTGTATGCGAGCCCCTTGGAAAATATTTATAAGGCAATTAAACGAATGAGATCATATTATTTTAGTAAACCTTACTTTGGACATTAATGATTATGTTAGCAAATGAATTTTCAAAGCATGATAGTTCGGTAAATGGTTTTAAAAATAAATAGTATATGTATTAGTATAATAAATGTGCAAGTAATGAATTTATGAGTTGAAAGAATTAAATTATTTATGTTATTAACTATAAGTTTATTTGATATTCTAAGTAAAAAACTAACGTATTTATGGTGATTAAATGTTTAAGTAAAGGATTTATAGTATACAGAATTAAATTATTTATGTTATTAATTAATAGTTTATTTGATACGTCTTTTTCTATAAATGTAAATTTATGTTGAAATTTAATGATTTTATGTAATTTGTGTTTCAAGTAAGTTGTCATCGCAGTTTTAGTAAGTAAATGAATTATGAGCACCACTGAGTTTTATACTCAGCGCGTTGATTTTTATCACGGGCAAGTTAAAGACCGTGGTTGCTGCTTGAAGACTAGAAGAGTAGCATCAGAGCAGAAGAGACTACTGTGGTAGTAGTAGATTGAGATTTATGTAATTAAGAATTATGACATGTATAATTATTATATTTTCGGAGATTATGTTATTTGAATTATAACTTAAGCATGTAATTATCAATTATGTTGGTGTATATATTTGGAGATAAGCATAAGATTCATTAAATGATTGAATAAAGAATATTTGAAGAGAGTTGGTATGATTAGTTTATTAAGACTTGATATATATAAAGAATGTAATTAATTGATGAATATTAAAATGCTATTGAGGATTTATATAGTTATGAAAATATAGAAGTGTTGTTGTGTTATGATGATTATTTGGAGATGTTGGGAGTTTGGAGTTTAATTGGGAGTATTTTGTATTCACATGTTTGGCGAGCTCAGTTTCTAGAAGGAAATTCTTACAGTATTTCTGTAGGATTTTTTCCAATTTATTTTTCAAAAAAAAAAAAAAGAGATCAAAACGAAATGAAGTGATTATCTATAAAAACAAATTACTCGCTAAACTTGTGAATACTCAATTACTTCTAATTCATAATGTAATTTTATGATTTATATGTTAAGTTAAGACGGTGTCTCCGGCACCGAATGTGGCATCCGCCGTCAGGTCTCATGGGACTGGGCAGAGAGTGTTACATAGCATTAGCCTTATTCCTGAGCACCTTTCCCAAAAACACTAAAAGCCTCAAATATTGAGTTGAGTATTTATCATACCCAGCCTACCTATAAAAATCAAACATTGCACCAATACCGAAAACTAAACAATAAACAAACATTATTATGCAAATATACAGAACCCAAAGATCAGAGAGATTCAGCTGTACCCTAACTTAAAGGCCAAGCCTACAAACCTTTTCCCTAAAAGTATACTAAACAAATTGCAAGGTTTATGCAAGCACCTATGAAAGCCCAATCTACTGGTATACCTCTCAAAATCACCAACAACGTGATTCTTATGCTAACAACAGGGTTTTTCGACCAAAAATAGGGCCCTTAAACCAAAAATGGGGTTCTCAAACCAATAACAGGATTTTCAGACTAATAGTAGGGTTCTCAGACCAATAATAGGGTGTTCAGACCAAACTAAGGTCCTCAAACCAAAAACAAGGTTCACAGACCAACAATAGGTAGGCATGGCCATCAGTTCATTTTGAACCAGAACCGAATCATATTGTAGATGGACCAAAACCAGATTGGAACTGTCGATTCAAAGTTTTGAACCAAAATCGGCGGTTCAAGAATTGATTAAGATTTATGTGAATGTTAAAATCTAAACTCGTTCCGGCCGGTTCGAACCATAAGTTTTCTATTCTTATTTTCAAAATGATAATCATTTAGTCTATTCTATACACCTCTAAAAGTCTCAATATTATTTTACTACATGATATACTTTACTTAAGATTTTTTTTTTTTTTGTAAACATACACTTTAAAAGTTAAAAATCTAAAAAGTAGAATGGTAAAAAAGGGAAATATTTAGTCTAAACTTATATTATTTTTTAACTTTTTTTTCCTTTTAAATTGGGTACTAACTTTGAAATTACATTCTTTTGAAGCATTTTTCAAAATTTTCTAATAATTTATTTTAATTAATAACATTTAGATAAAATAAAGTGATAATTTATTTGATTATTTTTTAAAATTAATTAATTTTATTCTTATATGAGTATGAGCATTCTAAAATTTATTTAAAATAAAATTTACCAATATTTTTAACTCATATTAATATTTTCGAAAGAAAGATGTAACATTAGAAACGATTTTTTTTAAAAAAAAAATTATATCGCCAGAAACGATGATCGGAACCACATTGGAATTGGTCAGAATCGGCGGTTCAAGGGCCGATTCAGGTTCAACATTTTAAAAATTTTAAACCTCTGGTTCCATGAACCGGAACCGGCTGTTCAATGAATCGGAACCGACAGTTCAATGTGTGCATCCTATTGAGTTGAGTCGTTGCATAGAGTCGAGTTGAGTCGGGCTGAACCAAAATCCGGTTCGAGCCATTAGAGTCCGGAGTGCGTAGAATGGGAGTTATAATACTAATGATAAGAAGTGGATTTACTTGAATGAAACAAAAAGATCAAAGTATAAGGATTATGACTTACTTGCACTAAAATATAAAGCTTCGGTATTAAGTTGTAACCTATTGACAATTGAGGTACCTTTTGGTAATTTTACACACACAATTAATGATATTTTGGAGCCTACCCGTAAGTTCCATTTCACTTTCCCTTCTTCATCTTTATCTCCATCTCCTTCATCTACTTTACTCTTCCACCTTCCTTTCTCCATCAATTTTAATGGTAGTTAAGCATTAAAGTCAACCTCTATTCTATCCAAGTAAGTAGAATTTCTTGAAGCTCTATTTCATTCAACCTCTCATGTAGTGATATTGTAGATTATTCATAAGAATTCTTATGTATAGGAGAGGTGAGCTCAAAGGTAGCAGAAAAAGGAAGCTAAGAAGAAGAGTTCAAGCTTTTTGAGTGAAGGTTTGATATCTCTTTTAATTTACCACTTTCCTTACATGAGAACTTGTGTGGTGTGTTGATAATGAGAAAATATGTTGCTTAATGTTGAGTAAGAGGACTGGAAATGGTGAGAAAGCATGGGATGAAATGAATAAATGAAGTAGATATTGAGTTTATACTGAAACAGGTTTGCTGGCAAGTTGACCAGTAACTTCACCTTGATTTTGACCCTATTTAATGATGGAATTAGGAAGTGGCATAGAAGAGTTATTTGTTCTTCTATGTGTTAGCTGTCTGTGGGTTTTTGAATCACCTAAATCGGAGTTATAAATTGAGAGATATGACCAAAATAATATACACTGCGCAGGCTGGAAAACACGACTCGTGCTCGCGAATTTCATGGTCACGCTCGTGAATTGTGCCTGTAAACTCTCTGACTCTCTTGTGTGCTTCTCGCGCTCCTGAATTTCATGTCATGCTTGCGAATTTCATGTCGTGCTCGCGAATTGTGCTTGTAACCTCTCTGACTCTCTTGTGTGCTTCTCGTGCTCGCGAATTTTAATGTCGCGCTCGCGACTTGTGTTCTGATGCTTTTTTGGACCTCTTTTTCTATGCAATTGTATTCCTTTGCTCAAATTTGTATTCTTATAATCATTTTAAAACAAAAAGACAACATGAGCAAATGTATCAAAACAAAATGCAATCATGCAAATGATGTTAAACTAACATAGCACAAGTTGCCCGCTCCGCGAGGCTATCAGCATATAGGTAAGCAGTATGGTTTATGAATTTATGAAGCAATTAATATGCTTTTGTTTTATATATTGACATACCGATAATATGCTCCATTGAGGTTATGTAGAAACCACGTAGATAAGGCTATGTCGCGACATAGGATAGCAGATCTGCACCCCATACAGTTTGGTACTCCGGCTACAGGCCATTGAGTGGATATGATTATATATATGGGCCATAGCAGCCCAGTCATACAGTATTCATCCAGTTTCATACAGTTCCTCTTATCACATTGGTTTCACTATAACCTTATGGAGCCATATAGTTTTATTGACTACAAATTGCATAATCATATAGTATAATGAGCAGCAAGTACGATAATGTAAGTATCCTGATATGTGTGTTACATGTTTATTTATACATATGTGTGTGCTTACCTGTTTCTTTATATGTTAAGATATCCACTGAGTTTTATTGCTCAGCAAGTTACTTGTTTAACTCGTAGGTTTTGGGACTGGACCGTAGAGAGTTAGCTTACAACTGCTGCAGTTCATCTTTGGAAGACCCAGTCTTCAGGGTAGCTACTCATTTTGATATTTTGATTCTGTCTATCCTTATCATGGCTTGTACAGGGCACACAGTTGGGCCCATTTCATTTTGAAAACTAGTATAATGTCTTGTAAATATTAAGTACATATCTATATTTTCCTAATGTAGAAAGCAACACCATGATATTATATTCAGCATACATTATGATATCAGCATGACAGGACATAGAGTCAACCAGATTGTAGCATCTCGACTCGATTCATTCGGGTTAACAGGTGGACCGGGAAGGGATGTTACACAATGAACTGGCCATGCCTAACAATAGGGTTCTCATACCAACAATCGAGTTTTCATACCAAAATCGAGGTCCTTAGACCAAAACAGGATCTCAGACTAACAATAGGGTTTCCAGACCAACAATAGGGTTTTTAGACCGATCACAACTTTTAGGTCAAGATAGAAGCATGCAAGTTGGAAACACATAATCAATGCAAAACATTTGCGCACATGAGCATAAAAGCTCATAGTAGGAATTTTCAGATTTGTACAAATGCATTCAATTACTATTTTCAAATTAATCTTGTGAAGTAATAGGCATTCCAATGCAAAAGTATTCCATGCAAGGAAAAAAAATAACAATTTTTATAGAAAAATAAAGCAAACAAACATCAAAAGTTAAATCCGGGGCGAAATCACAAAATCCCTAAAAAGCCAGGTCAAACAACAAAAATCGAGCTGAACAGATAAAATCAGACTAAACAAGCGTCTGTCATAAAATCCAATAAGAAATGGGCAAAAAATCAAGTCAAAATTTATTTCAAAGGAAAAACAATATTTTTCCAAAGCTCAAGAGCAAAACAGTAACTTTTCAGCAATCAGACTCCCATCAAGACTACCTAAAGATCAAAGGAGGTCACACCAGAGATCAAACTCCTATCAAGACTACTTACAGGATCAAAGGAGGTCACACTAACAATCATACTCCCATCAAGACTGCCTATAGGATTAAGGGAGGTTACACTAGCAATCAAACTCCCATTAAGGCTGCCTATAGGATCAAAGGAGGTCAAATCAAACAATCAAACTCCTATAAGGTCAAAGGAGGTCACACCAGCAGTCAGACTCCTACCAGGTTTTCCTACATGGTAAAAGGAGGTCATTAGACAATCAGACTCTTACCAAAATCGCCTACAAGGTCAAAGGAGGTCACACTAGCAATCAAACTCCTACTAGGACTGCCCATAGAGTCTAAGGAGGTCACATAGACTTTTTAAAATCAGCCGAGTTAGATCGGCCGCGGTCTCAATCGAAAATTCAACAGGATGTTCCAAACTTCACCAAGCCAAAGGCCTGCTGTCACGTCTGACTCCAACCATCAGAGGAATTGTCCACTTTTGATCAAGCCGAATCCATCCCATATTGGATTGGTAGGATCCGCACAGTTTTGTCCCGCAGTTGAAATGGGGAACTTCCCAGGTGGTCACCCATCTTAGGATTTTCGTTAAGCGAGCACGCTTAACCTTGGAGTTCTTCGAGCTCTCCAAGCCATTTCACCAAAAGGCACCTCTGTTGATTAGTTTTCTCCTTTTCGATATATGATTCGGTTCATTCTTGTGTCCCGTGGTCGGGATATCACAGGCAGCTTCCGCGTGGTTCATCCTCTAACCATACATCTACTGGAGGGGATCCGGCTCTAATACCAACTGTCACGCCCAACTCCAACCACTAGAGGAATTGTCCGCTTTGGATCAAGCCAAATCCATCCCATACTGGATTGGCAGGATTCGCACGGTTTTGTCCGGCAAGTGAAATGGGGAACTTCCCAAGTGGTCACCCAACTTAGAATTTCAGTTAAGTGAGCACGCTAACCTTGGAGTTCTTCCAACTCTCCAAGCCATTTCATCAAAAGGCGCTTCTGTTGATTAGTTTCCCCCCTTTTGATATATGATTCGATTCATTCCTATGTCCCGCGGTTGGGATATAACACCTGCGTACCTCCACATAAAAAAATTGACATTCTAGGCTCATCCGGATATCAAATTTGGCATTATATGTACCTGGTCGACTCTGATGGATTCCTAAACGAAGTCCTATCCTCTTTGGTGATGGAATTTTTTCAGAAAAGGCCTAGAAAATCAGTCGAATTGAACCATTCAAAGATTAACTTTCTTGGAATTCGATAAGATTTTAACTGGATGTTCTAGCATCATCTAGACACGCAAGGCATAGTTCTCTAGCCAAAATTCAAATCCAACAACCTAAAATAAGGGTCCATAAGCTTAAACCAAGATTAGCTTTGATCTTCTGGAGGGGGTATGTTTTAACCTTAATCCCAGCAGCTGCACATAGAAAATTTTGTCATAGTTCCAATGGCTTAAGAATTAGCTCGATCGGACATCGTTAGGGCCTCGAATCAGCTTTCGAAAGCGAAAGAGTGCACAAAACAAGGCGACCTAAGGTACAATCACTAAACTCAATCTTAGCACTAAAGCCGGGTTCGTCCAACACCTAATCATGCTTTTCAATTAAGCCTAGTCCATCCAGCACTCAAGCTCGATCTATCCGATATCTTCAAAGCCCATTTTAAGAATGGCACCAAAATCCTACCGTTCTAATCGATGGTAGAACTTTGTGTGCCTTGATCCGTATTCAAATGAGATATGAAGGTATGCCTAGCTACTGACCAATCAGACCGGTTAAGAACTCAAAGAATGTGTTACACAAACTAGAATCCTCGGTAAATGAAACTAGAGTCGGGCTCTTCTCCGAATTACACTTTCTGTTAAATTCATGTTTTAAGTGCTTTAAATTGATGCATGCATTTAAGTATGATCATGCATTGATGACATTCATGCAAAATAAGTATTTTGATTAATTCCAAACCATTGATTCAATGAAAAAAAGATGAAAATCTAGTCCCCGAACCCAATGATTTTGAGGCTAATGCATTTTATCCATCATGGTAAATTAATTGGTGTCAAGCACGAGGTTTTTACCTTATATTTTCTCCAAAAATAAAAATAAAGTAAGGTGCGACTCTGAACATCATCTAAAAAGCTTTAAGAGCCAAATTCTAAAGTGTTCTAAGAACCAAAATAAAGAAACCATTGGAGTTCTTCCGGTCTGTGAGAAATCGACCAATGAGTTTGTCCGGATCGACTCGTCCTTCAAATCAGTCCCATAGTGATTGGGAGGGCCTCACACAAACCTCAAGGACAAAATAATAACTTTTCCTACACTATATATATATATATATATATATATATATATATATGAAGAAGAAAATAATGAGATTTCCTAAAGTATACTTAGTGAAATTATGAATATCATACAACATCCTTACTCGTGACCAATTAAAATATTTTAATTTAAAAATATAAATAATTTTTGATTAATTGTAGTATTTGATATTTCATTTATCTAAAAAGTTAATAATTAATAATTTGTACAATAATAAATTGATTTGAAGAGTTGTATTGATATTACAATTCTATTTAAAAATTAAACCGAACAATATATTAATATAATATTTGGCTATAGTTATTAATCAGCTATTGTATTCATGTTAATATCAATATGATATTATGTTTTAATATTACCAAATCTAAATAATATATGGGTAAAATTATAATCAATTCTTAACATTATACAAATAATAATAATAATAAACACATAAAAAAAATAAGTAATAACAATATGTAGCATATGTCATAAGAAAAATAATATATATATATATAAGTGAAAATGGATGGGGAATATTACGATTGCCAAAAATATCCTCACTAATTTTATGGACTAATATTAATACCGTTAAGGATTTTAATTTGATTGTTTGAAAAAATAAAGGTAATTTAATTTTGATTGGTATATTAATTTTCTATTTAAATCTAAATTATGTTGGATAAAATAATAAATTATATTATATATTGTATAAGGTATATATTAAATAATAGTAAGAATGTAATTTTAAAATTATTTGTTAAAAAAAATAAAGTTAATTTAATTTTGATTGGTATCTTAATTTTCTAATTGAATCTAAATTCTATTGGATAAATTAAAAAATTATATTTTGTACTAATTAAGGTATATATTAAATATGCTAAGAATATAATATCTTTAATAATTTTAGTTTTATTAGTTGAAAAAATAAAGATAATTTGATTTGATTGGTAATATGGTACTATATAACACATTCTAAATATGGCAAAAAAATAATATGTTGAATTATTATTTTTAATACAATTTGATTGGTTATAAATATTTCTTACAACATAGAAAATAAAACTCACTGAAAATATATGTAAAATATAAAATTATAATATAGCATGTATATTAGCAAATAATATAATATATTGAAAGAATTTTTTTTTTCAAAGAAAAAAAATAAGATTAAATATGCATAGACTTTAGTAAAAATTAAAAAGAAAAAAAGGGTACAAAAATTATAAATGATGCTCTAAAAATGATTAATATATTAAGTATTATTTTTTTGAAAGTTAATATATTAATTATTATAATAGCTAATACTAGTTTTTCAGATTTTGGTAATATAAATAGTTTACGAGATTATATTATATACGAAAAAATTAAAATAATTGAATCGAATTTCGATAAGTAATTTTCTTTTCATAAAAAATTGGTTGTCAAAATATAATAATATTTTATTATTATAAATATATTATTTTCCTAATAAGTTATTTAATTATTTAATTTTCTATTTTATTATTTCATAAAATGCTCGTTTTTTATTTTGTGTGCTCTTAGACTTATAATTTATAACAAAAAATTAATAAAAAATTATACATATAAATTAACTTATATTTACTTGCTACGTATAAAAATCACTGAATATATATAATGTGCAACTTGTAACTGCCATATAAAACTTTGAAATATTATGTTGACACGTATAATTCCTTCGATTGACATAAATATAGCTGTTAACATATGTATAATTTCAAAAAAAAAAAAGTTTTAAATTATGATAATTATCTAATACTGGTAATAATTATTCATAAGATTAATTATATGCTCGTAAACTTTAATAAAAAGTAAAAAGAAATGGAAAAAAAAATACCAAAATTATAGGTGATGCTCTAAAAAAATATTAATAGATCAATTATTATAATAGCTAATACTGATTTATCGTATTTTAGTAATATAAATAGTTTAAGAGATCATATTATATATGAAAAAATTAAATTAATTAAATTGAAATTTTTATGTGAGAATTTAAATTGGTTGATAAGTAATTTTATTTTCATGAAAATTTGGTTTTCAAATTATAATTTATATTATTAATTATTATTATTATTATTATTATTATTATTATTATTATTATTATTATTATGTTATTTTCCTAATAAGTTATTTAATAATTGAACTTTATATTTTATTATTTCATAAAATTTTCTTTTTTATTTTAAGAATGCTCTTAGACATATATTATAATTTATATAATAAAAATTAATAAAAAATTTTATATAAAAATTAAATTACATTTACTTGCTATGTGTAAAAATTAATGAATATAAACAATATGCAATGCACGTTTTGGAAATTTAGTGTGTGTATATATATACCCTTGTAACTGCCATATAAGACTTTGAAATATTATACTGACATGTATAATTCCTTCAAGTGACATAAGAGTAGTCCTTATCATGTATGATTTCAAACAATAAAACTTTAAATTATGATAATTATTTCTAATAATGATAATAATTTAATTATATGCTCATACATAGACTTAAGTAAAAAGTAAAAAGAAAAAAGAAAAGTACCAACATTATAAGTGATGCTATAAAAAATAAATTAATATATTAATTATTATAATAACTAATATTGATTTATCATATTTTAGCAATATAATGGAATTATATTATATATGGAAAAATTATATTAATTAAATCGAAATTTTTATAAGATAATTTAAATTGGTTGATAAGTAATTTTATTTTCATGAAAATTTAGTTTTCAAATTATAATAATGTATTATTATTATTATTATAAATATGTTATTTTCCTAATAATTTATTAAATTATTAAATTTTTTATTTTATTATTTCATAAAATCCTCTTTTTATTTTTTTTGAATGTTCTTAAACATAATATTATAATTTATAATAAACAATAAAAACTTATATATAAAAATTAAATTACATTTACTTGCTACTTGTAAAAATCAATGAATACAAGTAACATTCAGTGCGCATTCTGAAAAATCAATGTATATATATAAGACTCTGAAATATTATGCTGACACCTAGTATTCCTTCAACTGACATAAATATAGTCCTTGTCATATATGATTTCAATATAACAAAACTTTGATTATGATAATTATTCCTAATAATGTTAATAATTATTAGTAGTCCTTACATCTCCAAATTTTAATTATAAATAATAGAAAAATAATAATTTGGTCCTTGAATTATCATCAAATTAACACATGAGGACCTCTATGTTTCAAAAACTAAGTATGAGGTTCCTAACTTATTATTTCATTAACTTGATAATCCTTCTGTTCATAATAATCTTATTATCAATTGACTGAGAAATTGATACGTAATAATTATAAGATCCTTAACTTATGTTTTCTGTTAACATTTTGGTCTTTCTTTTATGATTTATGAGGTCAATTTCATTAGAGGTCCACCAACTTGAGGCCTATGAACTTCAATTTGCATCTTAAAAATGCTCAAATTTATATTTTTGCATAGTAAAAATGCTTTTGCTTATTTTTTTTCAATTTGTGACCATTGGATGTCCACGTGGCCTAAACCTGTACTTTATTATACTAGTTAGCTTTCCACTAACTTTTTCTCCAAAAAATCTCTCCTCCACGTCAGATTTCCAGTAAGTTGGAAAGTTGATTTTCTCCTCTCTCCTCCTATATTCCTCTCTATTCTTCACACTTAATGTCTCATTCCGTCTCTCTTGCATCTCCATTATTGACAACTTTTCTTCTTTCCTCACTAACCCTCATCTCTCAATGTTTTTACCATGTTTAAAGTTAATACTGAATATGTAAATATTAATTGAAAAATTTTTTATCGAGGATTTTGCAGATGCGGGTTTGAATTCATATTGAGAACATCATGGATCTATAGTAATTTTGGCAGGAGGTTTTAGGGATGTAGTAATGATCAGGTAAGAAATTTTTTGAATATTTTTAAAGTTATTATTTTTAATTTAAAGGAGCAAGTGAAATTTGGAATGGGATGAATATTTTTAGAGTTTGATGTTCATATTATTTGTTCTTTTATATATAATATAAACAATAAGGTATGACCAATTCATGGAATGGTTTGACCCTATGGTGGAAGAAAGATCAAGAAGGGTAACTGGAGGTTTGTTGAAGAAGTTGGACAAGCTAGAGAAAGAACATAATAAAAGAAAGGCAAAGTTTGAGTGGCTTTATGCATTGGTTGTTATATGTAAGGAAATGGTTTATAGGATTTTGTGGCAAATGTATTGGGTGTACTTGCAAGTAATTCGCCTTTCTTGCTTAAATAGGATAGATCTATAGTGGTTAAGGGAGTGAGTTAGGCATTGGATTTGTAATGGAAAGTTGGACTGTGATTAATTATGTTATTGTTTCAGAGTTGGAATTAAATAAACTAATTCTTTAAAAAAAATTATTTGTGCCATTTTCTTAATATCTTAACATACAAGTAAAAAAGAAAAAAAATTAAGTATAACAGAACAATAATTTTGTTTCTCTAGAAAAGAGTAGAGGAATAATAATCCATGTATATTGATTGCAAATGTGTCATTATATATAAACGCTGCAATTACATTATTCAAAGGTGAAACACATGCCTTGGGTACTTGTGTATTCACTATTGAAGCACAAAAAGAAAGTAAAAAATGAATATTTTAGTTTGAGCTTTACTAGTTCAACACGTCAACAAAATCAAGAGTTCCTAATATCTCAATTCACTAAATTTGATAACCTTATCAACAAAATTAGTCTACTTAAAAAACAAAAAGTTTCCTCCTTAGCCTCTATTTCCAGATTTGCCTTTGCTTGGATTATGCTTCTTCCTTGATGGTATTGAAGATGCCATTGGTGCTCTTGTGTTTACCATAGGTGCTTCTCTTGTGTTGTCTGCTTGACCTTTTGCTCTAATAGGAACACAAGAGAATAATCATTAATAACACTTTGAGTGGTACTCTGTCAAGAATAATCATGGCTAACATTAATAGAGCATCTTACAAGAAAAAAAAAATCAAAAAAAACATATAAGATAAATGCCCACATCCATCATCCATCTGACAGTGACATGGAAGCATGGAAGCTTCTTTACTGTGAACTCTCTACATTGAACTGTTAATGTCACACTCTATCCCACTGTAGAACATGACCTGTCTCCTGTAATATGTTTACCTAGCTTCCTGAATAAGGAGAAAACTTGGTAAACATGGTAGAAGGGATGTAAGATTCAATTTAAATTCAAATATAAGAAGTTTAATATATTTGCTAAGTAAAAACCCATGTCTCAGAAAAATGGAAGTAAATAAATACATCTTGAAATTAAAGCATTTGCTAGAGAGAAATAAGGTTTGAACAGTCATTTAACACGATCCATAGTCCATTTTCAAAAATTCATCCAAAATGACAAGATGAGCAAACCATAATATTTTGAAAGAAAAGTAATATATCAAACAACCTGTCTCTGCAACTTGTGAAAATTTTTCACTGCTTAAAAGATCAAATGTTTTTATAAGCGTTGCTTAAAGTAAAGTCAAAATAAGTTTTAACATTCATTAATAAAAATGAAAACTAGTTTTTCTATAACAACCATGTAGTGAAACTATATCCCAAAATCCTTTTTGGAAAGGAATTGCATGTCATCCTATTCCATAGAAAGTTAACTTTAAATTTACATCATAACATGAAATTTTATAATTCTTTTCTACAAATAGAAAATACAAAGTCTATAAAATTTGTCTGCTCAATTAGTTGCAACAAACTATTCTGGAAAGTTACTTTATACAATGATAAAAAGTACATGAACCACACTAGTCTAGTAACTGACTTCTAACTACAACTTTAAGATCTAGCCTTGTCTACTTCAAAAAGAACCCATCTTCTTCTAGCCATCCTTTAATCCTGTGATAGTTAGAAACACTATCACTAAGTATAAACTTAGTAGTGCATTAATCATGTTAAAGAAGGATTTATATCAATCACTACATTGAGTCATCATTTCACAATTTATTCCTTCAACAAATGAAGGAAAATTCAAGTAATAACCATAATGCATTTACCTCGAGACTTTAACATTTAAATTTAATAATTTCATTTAAATTATAGAGGGAAACACAATATTTTATCAAACACTTCTAATTATATACATACGATCACTCCTCATACTTCAAAATATTAAAATGGCAAATATCTTCCTTTTCAAATCCAAGAAAAGAACATGAAGCACAATAGGCTAGTAACTAACTTCTAATTATAAATTCAAGATCTAGCCTTATCTAATTCAAAAAGAACTCATCTTCCTATAGTCATCCTCTAATCTTGCAATAGTTGGAAACATTATCGATAAATATAAACTTAGTAATGCACTATCATGTTAAAGAAAATAAACAGGAATAAAAGAAAGCTTTTCAAACCAAAGAAGAGAAAAATAGAGTTTGCACTTTATATCAACACACTTTTTAATAAAACATGTCCTTTAAATTTTCCTTTAAAATCACATAACTTTAAAAATCAATAAAAGTATTTGCATTTAATAACATGCTTTCTATATTACAACAAGTGTGCACATCATGTATCGCTATCTTAACCTTAATCTAGGAATCAAGTTCAATAAGAGAGAGAGAGAGTCCATAATCCATCTCTACATCTTCAAGGAGGGAGTTATCTAAACCATTTCATTCATTCATCATTTCACAATTTCTTCCTTCAACAAAATGAAGGAAAATTCAAGTAATAACCATAATGTATTTACTATGAGAGTTTTAACATTTAAATTCAATAATTCCATTTAAATCATAGAGAGCAATATAATATTTTTGCAAACATTTTTAATTACATACATATGGTCATCCCTCATACTTCAAAACATCAAATCTAAAGATTCAAAATCTGATAAATTAAGGTTTTATGCAAAATTATAACTTCATTATTTAAAAGTCTATTTCTTTAAAATAAAACCCACTCACATAATTTGGTTTTAAGCGAAACCATCAGTTTCAAGCAAAACCTTTGAGCATTAAAAGATACTCCCTCCTTTCTTTTTATATAGACAAACTTTATTTTTTGGTGTTCTTTTTATATAGACAAACTTTCATTTTTTTGGTAATATTGGAAAAAAAAGCCAATGTGAAAATTCCATATTACCTTTGTCTTATTGTTTGTGAAAGTTTTATTATGGGAGATTATCAAGGTAATGACAGAGAAAAGTGTAGATGATAATTAAATGTAAAGGAAATTTGGTGATAGAGTTATTATTCTTTAAATTTACATTAGACAAATAAATATGGTTCAATTAAGAAAATTTTTCTCTGATTGATATGCAATTTGAGTTTTAAAATGACACAAAGTTTAGAAATGGAGCATAGTTAAGAGCTGTAATTTTATACTTTATCCATTTGTTGTCAAGCTACTACATATTTAAAAAGTCACTCAAGTATGTTGGAAAATCATTTGAGCACAAAATAGTCATTTTTTTAACTTATACAAAGAGGGACCAATAATAAGTTTCCCTCAAAGGCTAGAGCTTAACTATATTTTTTTTGCACTCATTTTATTTGTGATCCCATTTATGATTTATGCGCACATTTTAGAGGACATATTGTTGTATTTGTCAAAATTTTTGAGCAACCTAATTTATAAATTAGGTCTAGTTTTTTTTAGGAAACCAATGTATATACCAATATTTTAACTGAAAATGCAGAATTGAGTTTCAAAAATTTGAATTTTTATTCTCTAATCAAATCTCTTAATATCCCAATCTTTTAGGAAGAAAATTCATTTATTGCTTCATTCAACCAAAAAATGTTATTAAATGTTTTACATTGTAGAGGAGGAGTTAATGTGATACTAGGGGTATATTAGAAAAAAATAAGGAAAAATAGTTAAACTAATTTCTTAATCTTGGTGAAAATAAGGTTGTGCCAATATAAAAAGAACAGAGGGAGTACCATTTTAAGTAAACAACATGAACGGTTAGAATAGGCATATACCGACTTCAAGCTTTCTTTAAGATTAGCTTTAAGTTCCACCCAATTTCTCCTCCAATTTCTTACCTTCTCTCACTCATTTACACAATAAAATCTCAATTAAACTATATTTTAAAGCTAAACGTGATTTTACAATACTTAGAATCAAACTTTAAAACCTAGCAAATTCATGACAAAATTCAAACTTTCATCTTTAAATTATTCCTTTGCGGTTCGAAGACGGCGGGTAGAGCAAAGTTCCTTGCAAGCTTCTAGAATGGAGTTACTAGCTAGGATTGTGCAATGCGAGGCACATGAATGAATTGAATTATACATTAAAATAAAAGAACCTAATTATTAATGGCGCCTTTTAGTGGAATGGTTTTGAGAGTTAGAAGAACCTAGGGTTTATGCGTGCTCGCTTAAGGAAAATCCTAGGATGGGTGGTCTCCTAGGAATTTCTTTATCTCACTTGCACGATAAAAATCATGTGGATCCTGTCCAAATTCAAGATGGAGTGGAATGAGCTTGATTGTTGCGTCTCTTTTGAGTTCCCGCAAGTATACGGATCGCAACGTAGTAATAAAAAGATCGATCCCACGAGGAACGGGTTATGTCCACTTTACTACTTATCCTTAACACTTATGTTTACAGTAATAAAATATGAAATGATTAAACTATAATTCTATTTAACTTTTAACTAAATATACTACTTAATTCTATAGATAAAGATATAGTAGAATACTTAGAAGAATTGATCATGCATTAGATTTTCTTTTTCTATAGCAAAACGTGTTTCATACAATAAATTTTTCTTTAATCACATGTGGTCAAGTATAATTCAACCTCTCGGTACAGAATTACTCTATTTATTATGTGCCTCTCCACATACAACAAATGCCTTATTTTGTCAAATATTAAACCTAGATCTTATTCTTTAATTATTTCAATAAGTTAGACTTAACTTTGACAAACTAAGTTAAAGATTCACATGCAAACCCAACTAAATGAATTCTATCTCTTTGATCCTTACTGAATTATTTCTTTCTGATAATATAATTCAGTAAGCTTGATTAAACAAAGGCCAAAAGATAACTTAAAGAAACTTTCATTGAATGAAACCAAATAATATTGTTGCTTTGCATAGAAAATTATGAAGCACAACATGCAAAAAGTCTATAAAACAAGAGAAAGATAGAAGTAATCAAACTCAAGCCTCTTGGAGGGCGTCACACCTCGAGGAACTCCTGGATGTTCTTTGCACGAACAATAATAAGTGACTCTCGTCATCTTATTTCTAAGTACTACTTTATTATTTTCTACTGTATTATAATACTACATTTTGCCTACTACATGATGCATATTATATATTGCATATTGCATAAATGGCCTATGGCCTAAGGCCTCTGACATATGGCCTTTCTGGCATATGGCCTCTCTAGCATATGGCCTCTCTCGCCTCTGGCCTCTCTGGCCTCCCTTCATCTTGATTTGGACTTTAATTTATAGAAGAGGAAGATGATGGTAGTTATGAAGGTGGTTGGCTGGCCAAAAGGTGCTTCAGGTGACTTCTCTTGGGAAGAGTCCCGACCTATGCATGGAAAGACATGATTTTCTGGTGAAAGGTGGCAGTTATGTCTCCTGGAAACGCAACTTGCGCTCGCGAGATTCAAGGTCGCGCTCGCGACTTCTGCTTCAGATGCTTCTGCCTCTCAAAAGTGCTTTGCGCGCTCGCGCATATGGAAGTCGCTCTCGCGACTTTTGCTGGCAAACTTTCTGCCTCTCAAAGGTGCTTTCTCGCGCCCGCGCATATGAATATCGCGCTCGCGTCTTTTGGTCCAATTGCTTCTGACACTCAGATCTGCTTGTCGCGCCCGCGTATATGAATGTTGCGCTTGCGACTTGCCTTTTCTGGGTGTAGGTTGCGCGCGCGACCTCCTTCGCGTCGCGAAGTCTGCTATGCAATTCCTTCCATTTTTAATCAACTTTTTGGTCCTCTTTTTCTATAAAATCAAGCCTTTTCATTCCTTTGCTCAAGTTTCATTCCTATAATCATTTTGAAACAAAAATACCACGAGCAAACGTAAAATGTATAAAAATAACATGCAATCATGCAAATTATATGAGAATATCATAACCAAATTTGCCCGTTTTGCGAGGCTATCATTGATCTAAAGCGAACAATTATTCTGGTGATTGGAGTCGGGGCGTGATAGTTAAAGCTTTGCTGTAAATTTTGAACATCTGTGGTTTCAACAATTTTCTTTTTCTGCATGTAACAATTATAAAAAATTATATCATGCAACCCATTCATAATTTAATGGATAAATAACAACATAATTGAACAAACTAAAATGTTAAAAATTTAGTTGAGGTCTTGATTAGGATGGACCTCTATGCCACCTTTTGTTGTGACCCACTACTTTGCAAATTTTGAATCTCGTACTAACAAGTCCTTTCTTTGCAAGTTTTCTCTTGGATGGAGCCTTCTCCAAGTCCTCTGCCTCTTTCTTGCTAGCCTTGGCCTTTTTGCCTCTCTTCTTCTTAATGTGTGATGGTGCAATTAGTGGGTTGACAAGATTCATCTTGGGCTACATATGAGGATCATTCATTAGGTTTATAAAACCACTATAAACCTTCATATAGGTCTCCATCTTATAACAATCATGCGAATAAAACTCTGACTGTTCATTGTTCCCCATAATGCATATAATTGCATGTCCACATAGAATACCAATGAGGTCCCACGTCTTATAAAAGAATGTTTTTTGTTGCATATAAACTATTTACTCACCTATAAGCCTATATACTTGAACCTTAGGTCCACCCAGTGAAAGTAGGTTCAAAATAATATGTAAATTTCTTATTTTCATTTTTTTTAATCTTAGGGCATTGATAGGTGTTAATTTCATAGTATTTTTAATATAGTTTTTATTAGAATTTCAGTAAGTTTTTATTACTTTAATTTGATTTCAATTCACTTCTAGTATAATTGTGTTCAAAGCTTCCTTGATTCTTAATCCGCTTGATCTAAGAGGAAATTGTAGGAATTTGGCGCAGAAAAGAACTTTACAATGCAAGACACTTAGCTTCTAGCACGCCCAGGCCGTGCTAGAAGGCACAACCGTGCTAGAAGCTAAGGAAACCAAAGGAGAGACAGAAGAGAGCACGGCCAGGGTGGTGTCAAAAGGCACGACCGTGCTACAATGGGACCAGGGCGTGTCAAGCCTAGCACGCCCATGGCAATTCTCGGCAGACTTCCAGAAGAAAGCATGCCCTGCCTGTGCTCGGTAGCACGCCCGTGCCTCAGGAAATCATTAGCCCATGCTGCCTAGCACACCCTGTGCTTCACTAGCCAGACTTCCAGACTAAAGCACACCCAGCCCGTGCCATGAAGCACGCCCGTGCTACGTAGGCGGAACCAGCGTGAACTAGATACGCAAATCAAGCTTTTTCTCACATGGGCCGACCTCAGGGAGTTTCCTAAACACACTAAACAAGACCTAGACCTATTTTGGGAGAAAAAGGAGTCCTAATCAAGAGGAAATCAAAAGCCTAAACAGTCATGATCTCCTACAAAGGATTTTGCACTAAATAAGGATTCTATTTCCTAAAAGGAATCAGACTCACCTCCAGGAGCTCTATATAAAGAGGGAAACTTCTCATTGCTGGGGATCTCATTTTTTGTGCAATTCTTTACATAATTCTCTCTCTCTAAAAAGACTTCAAGCATCTAAGAATTGTGCCAAGAATCAAGGAAGCCATCCACATAGTTGTGATACAGTTTTTATTCTAAACTCTTCATCTTGTTTCTTTCTTTTATTATTGTCTTTAAATATGATGAATGATTCAAGTATGATTGAGTTTAATTTAATTACTATGTCCAGCTAAACTCTTATACTAGGGATTTGATGTAATTTAATTCGATTCCAGTTTATAATATTAGATTTGTTTTTCTTTGTTCTTATTATAAATTATTATTGTGCTTAATGCTTCCAGGCAAAAAATTTCCCCTAGATTGAGTTATTTCAATAATCACATTCGGGAGAAGGGTTATTGATATGAAAAAGATAATAATTTACTTGAGAATAATAACTTGATGCGGAAGCTATATGGTTTGACTCAAGGGGGGTTTTCATAAGTTAATAAATTATTAAGTTGTGAACTCACAAAACAACCATAAAACCTAATGATCTGATTTATGTTTAATTTCACTATTAAAAGATAGGTAATTAAACTGGATTAGAATAGCTAACAATAAATCGGGAGAGCTTGTTAGTAACTTTAGGGTTGTTTCTCCTACTTGAACAATTAAAGTTGATTGATAAACTAATAGAATAAGCTGGATAGAATTAAGTGAAATCAAATTCCCTAGTAGCTTAATTCTCTGATTTCTTTTTACCTGAATTTTGTGTTTGATCTCTTCTGTTTTTACTTTAAAGTTTATTTACCTTATAGCAATTCTCTCTTATCATCGTCTAAATAATAGGTTAACATAATTTTGGTAATTGATAAACAATCCCTGTGGATACGATACTCTCTTACTCTATATTACTTGTTGCGATTTCGGACACTTGCGAAAAACGCTGTCAGGCATAAAAGTCCTTGCACTTGTCTTATTTGCTCCCTTTTCCTATACAATCTCATCATCAGTTTAGTTTTAATCATCTTAAGCATGTTCAATATAGGATGTCCTCTAACATCTAATATGCACTTATTGAAATACTCAAATAAGTTATTTGTGGCCATATCATAATGAATGTTTGTTTCAAAGTAAGCCCTAGACCAGTTTTCACATGGAATTTGTCCCAACTATTCTATAACTTCTAGACTCTTTTTTTTTTCAATTTCATCTAAACATTTGCATTATAGCTATCCCTATCACAACCCATAACATATCCTTCTGTTACATCCACATTTTCATAATATGTCATTAGCATGCATTAAATCATTTTTAGAGCCTAACTATGCATGAATATGATTGAATTATAATTCTAAATGATTTTTAGTATTTTTGGTTTATTATATTGCCATAGGGGCATCTTCGTAATTTATAGTGTCATGAGATTATGTTTTAGAAACACAGTGTATTAATAGTATGTCAATCAATTATTATATCATGCATGTGTATGTGTGATTCTAGCTTTTAAATTTAAAAGAGAAAACAATTTGCAAAACTTATGATAAAGACAAAAGCCAATTCACCATACCTCACACTTTTCCTACAATGCCACATGTGCACCTTATCTAAATGGAATCTTGACACATCATCTAGAAATCTCCATATCACCTTATCCTATCCTAATGCAATCTCATCAACCAATAGAAAATAGGTGCCATAGACATGTGATTGCGCCACAAATTCACATGCTTCAAGCATGTGAAAGGAATATTCTCATCTCACAATCACTTTAGCCACATGCCACTTTCTCTCTCTTGTTTCATTTTTCTCTCTTCTCTTTTCTTCTTTCTTTCTCTTTTCTCTTCTCTCACAAAAAGACTTAATGGCTAAACCACTCTGACGCCCTCAATTCCTCTCTAAACTCATCATCTCTTCACTTAATTAAATTATGTTATTCCCTCTTCAAGACTAAATATAGTGTACATTATTTCAAGAAATTTATGCTTTCAAGGTAAATATCACTCTATTATGCTACTATATCTCTTCTCTCAACTTTCTCTCTCTCTCTTTTTTAAAAAAAAACTAAGACTAGGTTCATGCATTTTATGTCATATATATCATGTTCATGAATTTAAGATTTATGTTCATGTAAGATGTTAAAAAGGTTTGCTTTTTCTTTGATTTAGGAGGAGAATCATCTAAATCTAAAAAAATTGAGGTGGCAAAGAGCTAGTGGTTTCAAAGTTTGTGCTTAAGCCTCATTTTAGATATATTTAGGGTGTGTGTGCATGATTTCTTGAGTTTTGTACATGTAGAAGTGTTTTTTTAAAAAATGTCGTGATCTATGTGTAAGCCTTCACCATTATATCTTATATGCTTTGTTTGATGTTTTTTTACGTGTATTAAGCTAGGTCGAACCATATAGTTGCTGCCCCTCTTGTATTCATACTTTAAAATCACGTTTTGGTATTATAATTCTTGGACTTATGTGTTAAGGTTGCTATATGTGTGATTTGGTGAAATTTGAAAAAAATTAGCAAAGGTTTCTAGTGGAGGCCGAACCTCCTTGAGTAACTTTTGCATGATTTTGCGTTTTGTTTGTCAAAATAAATGTTTAATCTTGTTTAGTGATGATTAATATAAGCTTGATTTGATTTATTGCTTGATTAATGCCTTATCTATGCTTGGTCGAACCTCCTAAGGGCCAATTTGTAATTTTAACAAGTGACAAGGACTATTTGAAACATATTTCAAGCATTAAAAAGCAAATTTCCTAAGCTTGTGGAGTATTTGGATACAAAGAAGACTTTAACGACTATTATGATCTTTTCCAGTGATTAAAATGTAACTTTCACTAAGTATGGACTAATGAGCAATTTGAGACTTAATTAAGGACTATAATTATAAATTGGAAAAGGATTAATTATGGAATATGGATAAATTGATATGCTATTAGACTATTCCCATTTATAATTAATAAAGACTATAAGGACCAAATTATAATTTGACCTTAATTAAGATAATGATTAATTAAGATTTGTGATAATAAGTAGTAGTAATAAATTAATTGATCAAAAGTAATTTAATTAAGTGAATAAATAGTTAATTGGTGTTATCTATATTAGTTCAGTACTTAATTAGTAAATAATAAGAATAATAAAAATGATAGGATTTTATGACTACTAAATTAATCAGGTAGTTAGGCAGTTAATTAGTACAATTTAGTATAATAAATAAATATTGATTTTAAGAATCCTCTTAGATCACTTAATAAATTAATAGAACCATTCAAATATCATTTAAGAGAATATTAGGAAATAAGTGAAATATGGATCAATTAGGTGGTGTTATACTATATTAAATATTAGTGCATTGAAAATAGAGCAATATTCTTGGAATTTGTGCCAATTAGTGAATTATGAATAATTGCATATGTGAAAATATGCTATGATTATGAATTTAATTGGATGATATAAATTTATGTACCATTTATGAACATATTATGGAGATGCAATTATGTAACAATTATGATTAATTAGATATGGTTATGGGCGATTAACATGTGATTTATGGATATGAATTATGATGGAATATTTAGTATGGAAAAGTATGATTTGTATGAATAAATAGAATTTATGAAAGAGAATATTTTCGAACTATAATAAATTATTCCAGTTTACTTATATGACTGAGATTTTTATTTATAGACACTGATATATATGAATTTGAAATGAATTAGTCTTAATAAATATTTTATCGGTTTGGTCTACTTGGTTGAATCGGTAGTTGTGTAGAGATATGACATGCCATAGGAATACAATATTATTTATATGTGATATAACTACTGATCTCCATCTTTATAGGGGTTAACGAATCTAATTTTCTGGACATAACCATTTATTTCCGATTGATGGGTCGTATGATGTTATATGTGTTTTTGAGCCATATGTTTATTATGAAATTTTCTGTCTGCTATTAAATTCTTCTAAGTATGCTAAAGGCCTAATTAAAAATATAGTTTTTACAAATTAAATAAATATATTGTTCCTATGAAAATATGCCAAATTATGTAATGCTATGACTTAATACGATTTTGTGCCATTAATGATGATACTTGATTATTGAATTTTATATTACATGATGTATTTGAATATTTTATTATATGGGAGAATTATGCTATATTGAATATTGCCTTGACCTTGATAAATGCTGAATTCTGATATTGCATGATATTTATGATTGCTTTTGTGCATTTCCCTGTTATAAATGGGAAATAGGCACCATTAAACTTTATGCTTAGCGCGTTGACTTGTCACGCGCAGGTAACTGACTTTTGGGGTAGACGTCCACAACGGGTATCGGACTTATCAGAGTCCCTGTTCTGTTATAGTTAGTTTCCAAGCAACCTCTCTTTTATTTCAGTTTTTAAGACAATTTATGGGACTGGATGATTTTATTTGTGTCGGCACTTTATGTACTCAGTATTTGAAACAGTAGTTTATTTTTTAGAGTGAGAATATTTTATGAAATGTGATGACCATTTTTAAATTCTTTCAATTAAAAGAAACTAATTTATTATCTGTGATGATTTTTGATGAGTTATATTGGATGATGGGTTGAGAATGTGGAGTTGTGTTGGGAAAATAATTTGAAAATGTAATTGAGGTGGTGATGGATTATAGAAGTCTTTAAAATTTTTTTCTGTGTTTTTGAGATACTGAATATATAGGAGAAACTCTTACAGTTCTTTTGTAGGATTTCTCTGAAAATTTTTCGTAGTCATTTTTATGAGACTGAAAAAAATATTTTAAATAGTTAGTATTAAGCATGCTAGTTTAATGCTTGAGTGCTAAACTTAATGTGGTTCTTAAGGTCTTGTTTCACAAAACTGAATTTTGGGTATCACACATTTCGTTTAAAGTGTGACCTATAGTTTATTAATTATAATACACATTCTGTATTGAACACTCTCCCACATTTTATTAATTATAATAATAAGCCCTTAATAACCAGTAGCACACTTTGAGTAAAACTACTTTTAGGTCTAACTTTACATTCAACAGCTTTTTCTTTATCTTTCATAATTGTGATGAAATCATCATCACCAGCTTCAACATCATACTTATCATCCCTCAACTCATCCTCTCCTTCTGTAGCTTCAGTATCTAAGCCTCTCCCTCTATTATGCCCTAAACACCATGCCTCATCATTAGCACCCACCCTTTCAAGTCCCACATCTTCATCTTTAACCTTATCATCAACCCTCTCCTCATCTTCTCTAACCCCATCATCAGTCCTCTTCTCAGATTCTCTAACCCCATCCATCTTCCCTATCTCTTATAACAAATTCAAAATTAGAGTTTATTTCCTATTGCATCACATCAAAATCAACATAGTTTAAATTAAGAATCGTATTATGATTTAAAAGTGGCTCTATAGGTGCCTCTAATAGTAGAAGCTTAAAAGTCCCAACCCCTTCTCTAGTAATGCTTCGTTAAGAAACATTATTCTGAGTATTACTATCCTCTACTATTTCCTCTATATGGACATTATTTCTCCTATTCAAATTTAGGCCTCTTTAATCTCTTCCACACCCAAATGTTCAACATATAAATAAATTATACTAAAATTACTACCAAAGAATGACATTTCATATACATCACTCTCTTTCAAGAGGCTTAAGACCCTCACTAAATGGTTTATTCAGTAATAACCAGATAATTATTTATTAGGTTGAAAAACTTTCCTCTTGTGTTTGATGCTATTCCATATGTTAAAGAAAGGTACTTTAAGCCCACCGCTTCTCTTAAAAAACTTTGATTATAAGAAAAAGGGCTACACTCCACCTTTCTTATTGAACATGATTTCTACAAAGTTACAGCAGATACAGCCAGATAATTAGCCTAAAAATAATGGATACATATCAAAACAAATCAAAGAAAATATATGGGTAATAAAATAAAAGATATGAATAGCAAAGGCAAGGTCGTTGTAAGAAAAGATTTATTTTCCTTTAATACACCCCTGCAAGAAAGGCATAGGATCGACAACGCCTATCTTGGTCCAATGATCTTGATATAGTGTAGTAGAAACAACTTTAGTCAAAGTGTCTGCAAGTTGATCAGCAGAATGAACACAACGCACATCAAGAGATTTGTCACCAACTTGTTCGCGAATGAAATGATAATCTATGGCGACATGCTTCAACTATGAAAGATGAGATTTTGACAAAGAAAAGTCGCACCGAGATTGTCACAGCATATGGGTGGAACATGAGAAATAAGAAGTTGAAGTTCACGCAAGAGTTGCCTTTATATTCACCCTCTGTAGATGAGCGGGCAATAGTGCATTGCTTTTTGGATGACCAACTAATAGGAGAACCACCAAGAAATAGAACATAAGCACCAATTGATGTTTGATCATCAAGATTACCACCAATGGCGGAGCCAGGATTTTTTCATGGGGGCGAGAATACATTTGTCATTTTATACGATGAATAAAAAATAAACCTAATTTAAAAGAGAATCTAAAATAGTGTAATCACAACAAATATATTACATGTGGTAAAAAAATTTTAATGAAAATAGTATAAATAACAACAAAATAATAAAGATTTTTTTAGTATACATAATGACTAGAGGAAAAACATAATTTCCTACAATTTTCATATTAGAAATTACAATGAAAATGATTATTAGTATTTAAAATTTTAAATATGTTATTGTAATTTTAAAAGTCAATCAATTCAATTTCATATTTGAGGATATCAGATTTTTTCCAAAAGTGATTTGTAAAGAATTGATTCGAACGGGTTTGTTTGATTTTATTTAAAAATGATTTTCTTTTATTAAACATGTTTTATCCTTGGAAAAAAGGCTCTCTTACTTTGGTAAGAGTTTTATTTTGGAGTCGCCACCCTTATTAGGGAAAAAATCTCAAATTAGTCGATTCTTTGGAATCGGCTAATCCAGTTTTAAACTAGACATAGGGTTCGAGAGTTAGGTAGAAAATGGGAAGGTGTTACGCATCTATTTCGCCCGGTTAAAATGGCCTCCTCGTTGTCCAAAGATTCACAATGATTAATAACGAGATTAACTCTTAATTGAGATGTAAAACAGTTTTAATGTAATTTTTGAAAAACATGTCATTCAAGTAAATTATTACAAACCTAGTAAACATGAAACAAAAAGCATCCACATAGAAAGGAAGGAGGAGAAAACAATTACAAATCACCCTAATTATTACAATTTACCCTTAACCCCTCCAAATTTCCCAAACCCAATTAATATTACACACAAGCAATAATAGGAATCCCATTAAGGACCCTTTACATTTTCTAATAAAACTTAAAACATAAATCGAAACCACAAACAATAAACATAACGAATAGCAAATATTCACAGAAGCATAGATTAATAATAAGATCACAACACAATCAAACATTCAACGAGCATGAATATGATGAATGTAAATGATACAAGATTAATAAATAATGGGTTAGCATAATAACAATGAACATTAAACTAAATAACAATAATTTAAAGGACAAAAATAATAAAGAATAGAAGTACTAGAGTGCCTGTAAAGTAAAAGGCAATAATTAAATGACAAAAATCTAAAGGTTTTAATAAGATTTAAGCTCGTGGTCTTGATGTTCATCCTAGAAAGATGAACAAATTCACCAATCATTGCTCTCAACCTTGTTTTATTTGTTTATTCGGTCCATATGACCTAATATGCATAAAAAAACCATTTAAGGTTGGAGCTTGGCCACTAGACCATCGAATCAAGATATTTATTGGATTTTTATTAATTGAGAGCCTCTGAATTGAAAGACCTTGCACCACTTGGGACTATGGTGTGTGCCTTATGCTTATGGTGCACGCCACACATAGTGGTGCATGGCCTTTTCTAGATTAGGAACGCTTCTGGTGTTTATTGGGTGTAAACATGGGTTCTGGGCATTAGTGGTGTAAGGCACTAGGAAGTGGCATATGCCACTCTTGCTAGCCTTTCGCTACAGAGGTGCAGAATCCCCTGTTTGATTGATCCTAAGTTTTCCTTACGACCAAACCCAGAAAAGGTGTCTTAAACATTGAAAAAGAAAAGAAAAAGATGAGAAGATAGATTGAAGCTTCTCAGGAACTACCTTTGGTGGTTTCAGTTGAAGATTGAATGAAAAAAAGCATAAAGAACCCAACTCCTTAGTTTTTAATCCAATGATCCGAGTTTTAAGATTAAAATTTGTGTTTTTAGGATATCAAATTGATTATAAGGAGTTTTTTGATTGATTAAATGATAGATCTCAACTTGAATCCACAGTTAACACTAGTTGCCTTAGTATTTTTGAGTTGAGTTTTAAAAATGCAAGTGTCTCCCCTAGTTTTCAAGAATCCTCCTTTATGGCACAACCCCCAATGCCTATTTATAGACGAATGAGGGTGGGTGGCCCATTTTAGGGCTGAAGTGGTGAAAATGCCATTGTTGAGCCCCGTAATAGGACTGAGCCCACTTTTACAAAATATAATCGGGTGGCATGCAAAATGAGACAGAGCACCGATAAGTGCATCCAACGTGCTTCTCGGGCTCGATTTCATTATGAAATGCCTGGTAACTTGAAAAAATAAAAATGGCAAAACAAGTAGATAATCTCAACCACGGATCATCGGTCCAAAAATCAGGGCGATCGGGAATCCCGTTCTAATTTTATGTGAAAAATGGTGTATCACCACTGATCCTTTTAGGGTAAAAATTTGAGCGTCTATAGTTTGCCCCCACTTTGACAATATTTTGCTTTTCAAGCAAAATATCATCAAAGTGTAAAGTAGTCGCGTAAGTAAAGAGATACTTACCTGATTTGCGTCACACGCATGACTTTGATGGATGAAGTGCACCATTCTGGCGATTTTTTTATGTAAATTTTAAAATCCTGCCCTGGGGGACTTATAATACCATTATGGCATTCGACATGTGGACAGATTGTGCCATGGTGATTGTTGGTGACTTCCATGGCTATCTTGCACCAGTTGGCGGCTTTGGTTTGAGAATGGTCCACTTCAGGAGGTTGTCCTTTAGACGGTGAGAGGCGGAATGAGATGTGCCACATGGGACAACTTCAGGGGTGTGCCAATGGGATGACTTCAACGGATGAATGAATACAACACTTCAGTCGACTCGGTTTCTGAAATGCTCCACTTCGGGAGGTTGTCCTTCGGATGATGAGAGGCAAAATGAGATGCGCCACACAGGAAGACTTCAGGGGTACGCCACTAGGATGGCGTCAATGGATGAATGAGTACAACACTTCAGTCGACTCGATTTTGAAATGCTCCACTTTCAGAGGTTGTCCTTCGGATGGTGAGTGGCGGAATAAGATCTACCACACAGGAAGGCTTCAGGGGTGCTCCACTAGGATGACTTCAACAGATGAATGAGTATGACACTTCGGTCGACCTAGTTTTTGAAATGCTCCACTTCAGGAGGTTGTCTTTCAGATGGTGAGAGGTGGAATGAGATTCGCCACACAGGAAGGCTTTAGGGGTGTGCCACTGGGATGGCTTTAACGAATGAATGAGTATGACACGTCGATCGACTCGATTTCTGAATGCTCCACTTCTGGAGGTTGTCCTTTGGACAGTGACAGGCGAAATGAGATGCGCCACATAGGATGGCTTTAGGGGTGCGCCATTGGGACGACTTCAACGGATGAATGAGTACGACACTTCAATCGACCCGATTTTTGAAATACTACACCTTGGGAGGTTGTCCTTTAGACGGTGAGAGGCGGAATGAGACGCTCCAAACAGGACGGCTTTAAGGGTACGCCACTAGGACGACTTCAACGGATGAATTAGTACGACACTTCATATGACCCGGTTTCTAAAATGCTCCACTTTGGGAGGTTATCCTTTTGACAATGCCTTCTTCAAAGGACTTTGGGTGTGCCACTCGGGACGACTTAGGGTGCGCCACTTCGGACAACTTAGGTGCGCCACTTCGGATGGCTTAATTCTAGAATGCTCCACTTTGGGAGATTTTTACAAAACAATTTTAGCAACACAGGAGAGGAGGCACTTCGACTGGTTATGGTTAGAAATTTTCGTGATTAGGCCCGAAAAAGCGTGTGCGTGTGTCACATGATTCCACATAAAAATGCATGAATTTGTGTGAAAGTTTGCGTGTATTTGAGTGTTAATTTGATTACTCATGGATCTGTGTGTGCTTATGTGAGTCCGTGTGAGTTTTATTGAAAATTGTGCCGCAGCACTTAAAACGAGCTGACTTACCTGTGGCCAATAGTATATTGCCCCTGTTTAGGTGGCTAGTCGTTGACGGGTTGTCGACTAAGTATGAGAGCCAGACGAAGCAAGTGGGCCTTTGGGTCAAACTGGGCCCGAAGGCTTAAGTCGGGCCCATAGGCCCTTTATTCCCTATAAAAGTTGACAACGACATTCATTTGTAACTTTCAACCTAACTTTCAAACTTCTTTTCTCTCAAACCCTCTCTTTGCTTCTTCTTGCAACTGAAACCCATGGCCACCGAGAATGTTGTAAATTGGCTTTCGGGCGATGCAGTGATCAACCCCGTGAACCGACCCGTGAGCCGTGGAATGAAGCTACGCGAATTTATTCCAAATGCAGGGACTTCAATTAGCCTGCAACATGACTTATCATCCTATGTCTATTGGGGCTTGACCTTGGTATTTCGGGATCTTTTTATTTATTTTTCTTGCATTATTAGGAATAAAAAAAAATGCAAACATTAGGTTAGCAACCAAAAATCGAGTTATAATTTATCTTTTTGGGGGATTTTAGGGCCGTCGCGCGTGTCACTTCGTGTGGCGTGTGGTACAGCATTACGGCGTGCGCCACTTCTTCTCAGGTTAGAAATTTGCTACTACTTTATTGCGTGCTCCATAGCAGCAGTGGCGCACGCCACTAGAGTAGTGCCCTACGTCAATGCTCAGTGGCTGGCACCATAGTAGCTTGTGGAACACCATATTTGGTATTTATTCATCTTCTTCTTGTGTACCTGCATTAAAACATAAAAAATGCTTGCCTTTGCACCTTATTAGCATACTTATAGTGGATTATTTTTACAGAAAAGCTCGAAATGCGTGAAGTCGGGCCGTAAGACTTATGCGGTGGGCGAGTGGTTCAACCAGCTACCTCCTCGTGTTTAGGATTGAATCTCGGAGGTGAGATTCAACCACTTCGGTGACACACTTCTTCTAATTCAGGGGTGGACAGTCCTCTGAGCATCATAGCGCTCATTGACCGGTGGATGGATACCACCCACACTTTCCATCTACCCTTCGGTAAGATGTTGATCATGTTAGTGGATTTCTTCCATTACTGGGCTACCTTTTGGAGGGAGGTCCATTATATTCGATGATCTGCTAAGGACTCTAGATCTAGGGGTTTGTGAGAGAGTCTTCGAGCTGCAATAGGCATGGAGCCTACCATCTCTGATAAGAGGGTACGGTATGAGAGCATCTCTCAATATGACGTCATGCCCTAGGATTGTGTAGTTGAGATGGATGTGGACGTGGTAGCTTGCTAGTACATGATGGCAGCTTGAATGAAATTAGGGTAGTCAGCCACATCACCCCACAGGTACTTCACTATTTGCAAAAAACAAAACAAAAAGCAAAAAAAAAAAAAAAAAAAAAAAAAAAAAAAAACAACAATGATAAAAAAAAAAGAAGAAGAAGAAAGAATCAATCAAAAATAATGTGAAGTTGCAAACTTACCCGATCCCAAGATAGGCCGTTCAGAAGCTGCCGAAACACTGAGATCTCCAATGTGGTGTATGCATACTTTTGGCCGAACTTCCATGCCTTGCCTCGAGGAAGGGTCATCGCACTAGTATCAGCATCGAAACCATGTAACCTCGGCATAGGGAGGACACGGTGCTCACAAGCCCAGATTTGTACTGCAAGTAAGACAGAAGTAAATAAGGCGGAAAGAATACAAGCATGGAAGAAAGAGAATAGTCAAGAATACTTTAATGGCTCGCCGATAACTAGCCTTTAAATGCGCTCTGCGGATGCATAGATCCATGCCATAATATAGATATGACAAGGCAGCAGGACCCCAGTTAAACTGCCTAGTCATATCTAAATCCTACAGCGGTGGTAGAAGCGCCAGATCCGCATCATTACGATGATCTGTAAATAAGGTAGTTAATAACAGGTAACGATATGCACTTCCTCAAGGAGAGGGTGTACGAATGGGAGCTAGGGCCAGACTGAAGGAGAGTGCCTCACGATGTACTGTACCACATGCTTTCCACTAGATCTATCTGGCTGGAGCAGGATATTGCGGCTGCTTGGAGGGGGTCGACTGTCCTGGACCACTTAGCTGCTTTTGTGTCAGGTGCTTATGCCATCTTTGTACGGACTCAGCTCCTGATCCATCTTCCTCCTCCTGCCAATTTTGATCCATTTACAAAGGTGGAGGAGTTAGACAGGGGCAAGGACGATGCCCCAGTATTGGTGAACTTCATCCACTCTTGATATTCTATCCACGGCTTTCCCCCAATTTCTGTTTCTCTTTTATTCACTGACTATGTTTTATCCTCGCAGCAGTAACAACGCGATAAGCACTTGAGAGTGGGCTCTGACTCTAGGGCTTCAGATATGACTGTCATCATCGGCAAACTGGAATATGGACCGGTTGCCTCCTTCTCTTTTACCTTGGACAGCATAGGTCAGATTACTCAGGGCATGTTGGAAACACATTTGGTGAGTCTGTACCGGATGTCTCCACCTGGCTGTACCCATATGAGTAACTTCTGCTCTTTTATTTTGATTATTACCGTTGGTTATTCTAGTTTCTCATTGTCTACCACTACTTCATCCTGCAGGTATCTATTGTCGATTACAATGATATGAGCGAGCTGTACGAACTGGCATATCTCAAGCTTGCTGTGGCGAGGCTCTCCGGCAAGCACATATCTGTAAGTATAAACAATAAAAAGAAAATATGCAATGCATATGCCATGTATGCGTGTAATGCAATTACTAATATCTATGAATGTATGTAGAGAGCTAGCATGGCGCCTCTAGCAGGTCGAGGTCAAGGAGCTCAGCGCTATGGTCATGATGGTCATAGAGCTGGACGTCGACCAGTTATTGTCAAAGAAACCGAGGAGTCCAGCAGCAAGGACTCGAAGGAGACGGCCTCGAACATGTCTTGAGCCGGCTGTCTAGCTGATTTCTGCTTGTTTTTCTTCTTTTCACTTTCCATATTCGAATCCGATTTGGGGAACAGCTTGTAAAGAATGGTTATTTTCATATATATGAAGGCTAGAGGCAACCAGTGCAACCATTTTCGAATAGGCAACTAGTGCAATACTTCGAAAGAGGCATTCAATGCAACCACTCTAGAAAAGGTAACCAGTGCAATGTTCTAGAACATGCAATCAGTGCAATATTTAGAAATAGGCAATCGGTGCAACCAGTCACAAACAGGTAATCAGTGCAATCAACCAGAAATAGGCAATTAGTGCCAAGAACAGGCAGCCAGTGCAACCACTCATAAATAGGAAGTCAATGTCCACTCCCCCAACCGATGTGTGAACTGTATTGGTGGTATCCCATCAACGCTCTACCGAAGCCCTCTATAAGCCATGGTAGGTAATGTAAAATCTCCAGCATGGCAAAATGATCTAGACCAGAAGGGGATAATCGATCCTAAACCATCAAATACCTTTGAAAGATCTGTCAAATGATACTTAGATCCTTCAATGCCCCTTTAGAGCAAATTGATCACCTAAAACGAGCACCATTGTGCAAAAGTGTTATATGCAGCAGAATTAACAAATCATGTAGGAAGACAGCAAGTGAGCAGGCTAGTCGCAGAGTAGCCAAACTTGAAACAGGTCTTTAGACCAACTATCAGGATATCCAGGCCGTCAACAGCGCATCCAGACCAACTACAAGGTAATTAGCCTAAAAACAGGGTTTCCAGACCAAGATCAGATTAGAAACAAGGGTCTCCAGACTACTACAAGGGTATCCAGGCTATTAACAAGGTTTTCAAACCAAGTCTAGATCAGAAGTAGAGTAATCAGACATAGAATGGGGTTTTCAGACCAAGTCCAAATAAGAAACGGGGTTTGAGACCAACTCTAGAGTAAATAGATTAGGATAGAATTCCCAGACCATTCCCAAACAATCGGACTCTTGCCAGGACTGTCAACAGGGTCTATGGAGGTTACAGCTTTGATTAGAGCTGAAAATAGGCCACCAGGGCAAAAGACCGATTTTACCAACAGCTAGGGGTAAAACGATAATTTTTAGACAATCAGAGTCCTACCAGGACTACCTACAAAGGTTTAAAGAGGTTATAGCTTTGATCAGAGCTGAAAACAGGCCACAGGGCAAAAGACCAGTTTTCCCAACAGCTGAGGGTAAAACGGTAATTTTCAGCCAATTAGAATCCTACCGGGACTACCTACAGGGCCTAATGAGATTACAACTTCGATCAGAGCTGAAAACAGGCCACCGGGGTAAAAGACCAATTTTTTCGCCAATAAGGGGTAAAACGGTAACAGTCAGACAATCAGACTCCTACCGAGACTACCTACTGGGTCTAAGGAGTTTACAACTTCGATAAGAGCTAAAAACAGGCCACCAGGGTAAAAGACCAATTTTCCCAACAGCTAGGGGTAAAACGGTAATTCTTAGACAATCAGACTCTTACCGGGACTACCTACAGGGTCTAAGGAGGTTACAACTTTGATTAGAGCTGAAAATAGACCACTAGGGAAAAAAATCGATTTTTCACCAACTATGGGTAAACAATCATTTTCAAATAATCAGAGTCCTATGAGGACTACCCATAGGGTCAAAGGAGGGCACTCTAGTAATCAGACTCCTGTCAGGACTGCCTGTAGGGTCTAAGGAGGTCACATGGACTTTTCAAAATCAGTCGAATTAGACCGGCTCTGAAAAAATATTCTCGGAATCAAACGAGATTCGCATAGGATGTTCCAAACATCGCCACGATTTGCAAGGGTATGGTTTTCAGACCAAAAATCCATTCAGAAGTGCTAAAATCGGTGTCCGTAGGTCGGACTTTGATCAGCTCTGATCTTCTAGAGGGGTCAAACTGTTGACCATGATTTCAGCACCGGGGTATGGGAATAGGCCTAATTCTAGATTCCAAGGGATATCAAGCCCGAATTAAGGCATAATGGGCCCCATTGATGGCATAGAGGTGTAGGAAATCTTGCCACAGTTCCAATTGCTTGAGAATCAGCTCGATCGGATATCGTTTGGGCCCAAACGAACTTCCGAAAGCCCAAAACCTTGAAATCAAAGGGTAGGGGCACTTCGATAAAAGGCACCGATCAACGTGGAGGAGTCAAGCATCGGCGCCAATCTCCCCTTGATCAGCACTGATCCATGGTGCGCCGGGACTCTTAACTAGCACGATTAGGGGCAAATCGGCACCAATCTGGAGGACTTCAATACCGATTTTGACGTGCTAAGCAGCCCCTTTTGCCTAGAAAAAGGCACTTCTCCCCCTCATTTCCTCATCTGTTGTGGCTTGATTGAATGTTTCTCAAGCCTTAATGACTCTCTCTCCCTCAAGTGTGATTATGAGGCAATATAGTCCGACCTTGCTTTTCTTCCCTAGTTGAGTTAAGGCCCGACTTGGTTCTCAAAAGACGATCCTTTCGACTTTCATTGACACTTTGGTCTTCCTTATACCAAAGCTACTAGTTAATTAATTTATTACTAATTAATTTAAGAATTAATTAATAATACATTAATTAACAATATTATAAAGACTATATTAGGGTCCTCGTGCCCGACCTTAGTAATATTTTGGAGCAAGGCAAACCGAGGAACTCCGAAGACAAACACAATGCACAAGCCACTCTCTCGACCCCGACCAGACATAGGGTATAATCACTAACGCTCAGACCTTTGTATTTCAAGCCTAGTCCATCTGGTTTTTCAATATCTATCAAGCCTGGTTTGTCTGGCACCCTATAAATTGTCAAGCCTGGTTCGTCTAACACATAACATGCTTTGAAGCTCGGTCCGTCTGACAAAATAATAAAACCAGCTTTCAAGCCAAAGCTTTGTCCGTCCGGTACCCTTAAGCCCGCTCCTTGATTAGCACCCTTAAAACCCGACCATCCTAATCGATGATAGAACTTCACGCACCCTGATCCTCATACAAACGAGGTATGAAAGCATACCTATGGATTTCGGCCTAGGTAGCGGGCACCCGACCAAATTGATAGGTTGGGACTTAGGGAAATGTGTCACACGACCTAGCATCCTTGATAAACGAGGCTAGAGTCTGGCTCTCCTCCGAATTACACCCTTTATTTATTTATTTATTACTTTTAACGCACTATATTTCTGATATTGCCATGCATTATAAGTATGTTCATGCATCGATAAACTGACATTCATGCACAATAATGCTTTTAATTTCTTAATTATGACCCAAACCATTGATTCATTTTGAAAGGAGTCGAAAACCTAGTCCCCGAACCCAATGATTCGAGGCTAGTGCTTTTATCCTAAAAGACAAACTGAAAATGGAGTCCATCATGGGGTTTTTTCCTTAGTCTTTCCCTAAAAACAAAAACAAACTAAGGCGGCGACTCTATCACATCACACACCTGTCCAAGCGCTCTAAAGAGCCAATTCGACACACTTAAGCGCTAAATCGAGCCACACAATCAATCTAAAATCAACCTAATCAAACAAAAAAGGAACCGTAAGTATTTCCCCCCAGTTTTCATGATGAATCGTCCAATGGGCCTTTCTGGTTAGACATCGTCCTTCGACTCTTTCCCATGGCGCTCGGAAGGGGGCTCACAACCCTGGGCATCATTTATTAAAGTACAGTTAATCTTTTGATTAGTACATCAAAATGAAAAATAATGAAATAAGGCAACTATTTGCCTGGACCTGTTAAGAAATAAACAGTCAGTACAGCTATGGCAGTCGCATCTAGTCCAATCTCAGTATAAGCATGAAGCCATTAGCATTTTTCTTAAATGTCAGCTCTATCAGCAAAAGGAACAATAATACCACTTTGCCAAGTGGAAATAAAGTGAGATAAGAATCTCTGGGTAATTAGGCCTTCTCTGAAGCAAGTAATATGAAACAGACTGATGAAACCCATACTGCCAAGTCAGACAACTCGGATGATCGGCGACGGCCGTTGTTAGACCACACAGGGGCATAGAAAGCATAAATGAAAAAGCAGTGTCATGCTGTATTTTCCAATGCAGATGGATCCGTCTAATGTTTGCAAAAGGGTTATACTCTAAAAATGGCTACCCATTCCACCACCAAATCTCTAAGGATGTATCTCCAACGTCAAGCGAAGTGCTGTGTCCCATAGTAGTTGTTCTGATGGCAATCCAACCCTCTCAAGCTTCTCACTAACCTAGATTGGCAAATATGACACTAGTCAATCAAAAAAGATAAAAAAAAGAAGAAAAAAAAAAGAAAAGAGAAACAAATAATAAAAGCTTGCTAAGTCGAAAATCCATTAGGGAACAAATAAAAAAAAAAGAAGAAGAAAGCCCACTAAGTTAAAAACCCGAAAAAGGTGACTTAAGCAAAAGTTAGGGAAAATAAAAGTATAAAAAGAAAAGAAGCTCGCTAAGCCGAAAACCTAAAAGAATGGCTTAGGCAAAAATTAGAGCATATAAATTTGACTAGTAGTATATTTACCGAAAGAATGGGTGGGCTTCCTCAACAGAACAAAATCAGTGTCAAAATTCTGAGATGACTCTCTTAGTCGAGCCAAGGGGAGAATAACTAGAAATGGAGCATAGTCACTCCGCAACTGATCTATAATTGGAACCGGTATGATAATACAATAATCATCAATGCCAATTGGTGCAAAGCATTAGCTCATGATGTAGAAGGAGATAAGTGGCAATCGAAATGGGTGTAATGATCCAAGTTCTAAGCCTGCTTTCATAAAAGCAACAATGGCAAAAATGCCTATTCTCGGTTCATTTGATGGGCTATCAGTCAATGGAATCCTAAGCAAAGAAATGCTCAATGAAGTGTGATCAATATGCAATCAAGGTACCATGTCAATTATCTTATTAATAGCCAGTCTCTTACCAAAATGAAGATGAACTCCTCACTCAGTGTGTCAAATAAAAAATCTTATGAAATAAAGACACAGTACATACGACAAAAATCTAAATTTATCATTGGGTGTCACCAAAATCTTCCTCGAGCTCATATTACTATTGGGAGGAGCCTTTCTTGTTTAAGTATTCTAGTGACCAAATATTTAGACGATGTGTGCCGGAGGAAGAGATGAAGAGTGTTCTTCATTTTTGTAATTCAATGGAATGTGGAGGACATTTTGGAGTAAGCAAGACGGCAGCACGTATATTAGAAAGTGGTTTGTATTGGCCTAACTTATTTAAAGATGCATTTAACTTTGTTCGTCTTTGTGATCATTGCCAAAGGTTAGGAAATATCTCCAAGAGACATGAGATGTCATTGAACAATATTCTTAAAGTGGAGATTTTTTATGGATGGGGTTTGGATTTCATGGGACATTTTCCATCTTCATATTCCAACCAGTACATCGTAGTAGCAGTGGATTACGTCTCTAAATGGGCGGAGACCGTTGCTCTTCCTAACAATGATGCCAAGAGTGTGATAAACGTCATCGAGAAATATATATTCACATGTCATGGTACGCTAAGGGCAATAATCACGGATGGAGGTAACCATTTTCGCAAGAAGTATCCTGACTCTCTTCTTTCAAAATATGGTGTCACTTATCGTGTAGGTACCCTATACCATCCACAAAAAAGTACACAAGTGGAGGTTACAAATCGAGAGATCAAAAAGATATTATAGACAATAGTTGGGCAATCATGAAAAGATTGGTCTAAGAAGCTTGATGATGCACTTTGGGCTTATAGAACCGCTTTTAAAACTCCAATCGGTATGTCTCCATATCAAATGGTCTATGGTAAGGCATTTCATCTACCTATCGAGCTAGAACACAAGGCATATTAGGCAATCAAGTTTCTCAACTTTAATGCCTAAGAGGTATGAGAGAAGAGGTTGCTTTAATTAAACATGATAGATGAAATAAGGCTCCATGCTTATGAAAGTGCTAAGATTTGTAAAGATCATACTAAACAGTGGCATGATAAGCATGATAAGCACATCATCTTAAGGAATCTGATGGTCGGCCAATAGTTATTGCTCTATAACTCCAAACTTCGTCAATCCAAGGAAGTTACGCTCTAGGTGATCAGGGCCATTCAGAATCAAATAAATTTTTCCACATGGAGTGGTTGAAATAATAAGTGGAGACCGAAGTTTCAACGTTAATGCTCAAAGCTCCAAAGAATACAAGACAGTAGTTTTGATCCAGTCAGAACTGCCATGAATCTTGCCTAAAAGGGGTCCAATGAGCCGAGCTTATAGGAGACAACCCATGTTTTTCTTTTAACTCTTAAGTTTTCATTTTAATGTCATTTTTCTTTTCATCTTTTGTTTCATATGTTTTTCCCCACTTTTTAACCACTCTTTTCCTTTTTTTTTTATATATGTACACTCTTTGCAGGTCAGAGATGGGTTTTACAGAGCTTGCTAACTAAGCTTCAAAGTCAGACTCTAGCACGCCTTGGGCGTGGTAACCAGCACGTTCGTGCTATTTCCAAGAGAAGAATATGGCAAAGTCAGAGCCTAGCGCACCTTGGGCGTGCCAGCCAGCACGCCCGTGCTAGGTAAGAGGGAATTTTCATCTTACAGGTTCAAGCTCTAGCACACCCTGGTCGTGCTAGCCAACACGCACGTGCCAGGAGGAGACGTAGAAGGCAGGGCGTGTTCACTTGAGCACAGCTGTGCCACAGCAATTCTAAGGGTCAGAGTCTAGCATGCCCGTGCCCGTGCCAGACAGCACGCCCGTGTCATGGGACAGATGAGGCTAGTAAAAACAGTTGAAGATGAATTTCGGCTAATGGGATCCCAAGAAGAGAGACCTGATGTTGAGGAAGGTGAGGAGGGAGATGGCACTAACATGGAAGAGGATATTCCACATACCTCCCCTAGTTTGGATACTCTTTCTGGTGCAAGTACAACTGGTGCTGGCTCTTCTTTTCAGCAAGCGTTCGACTTGTCCAATGAAGAGGTTCTTGCACGTATGATTTCTAGGATGGACATGTTTGATGCTCGCATTCAGGGGATAGAAACCATGATTCTGATCGTTTTCATTCCATGGAGCTTATGCATAGGAGTCTCGAGTCACGTGTGGACACCATGCAAGATAAATATCTGGGTCTAGCAGTCAACTCCAGACGGTGATTCAGCTGTTGCAGCCACATCCACCTCCACCACTTGTGGAGTGATTGGTTTTAGTTTCTCTTTTTCTTTTATGTTTTTATCTTTTGTTTCCGCACTTCTTTTTTTTTTTTTTTTTTTTGAACCATGTTCTTGTTACTTTAAATATTTTGGATATTGTGTGTTTTTCTTTAGTTTGTATTTTTCATAACTTTTACAACGGCTCTTATTGAATCTTTTCCTTGGTTCTTATTGTATTTTTCAATACAATGGTGGTAGCGATTTCTCAACTCTTATATTATTCTACCACCTTGTTGATTTTATGATAAGTTTGGGCAATTGATTTTCTTTTACACACATTGGGGACAATGTGATAGATTAAGTTAGGGGAAGGAAATTTTTAGTTAAAATTTTTATTTATTTTTAGCTTAATATAGTTGAAAAAATTATAAGCAAATTTTGAGATTATCATAATTTATTAAACTTGCGATATATTGAGTTGTTTTCTAATCTAGTCATGTTTAAGCTAAAATTTTAATTTTTGACCTAATATAATTCTTTGGTTTAAGCATTTGTTTTTAAGGCAATGAACACCAATTTTTGTGATTTTTATGATAGATACGTATGTTTTGATCAAAATTAATTTAACCTTGGCATTCCTAGAACAAAAATAGAATTTTCTTTGACGCAAAGTTTTAAATGCTCACATTTAGGAAGATATGATATAGGCATTCTTTGTTTAAAATTCATATTTAGCATAAGTCACCCTAAGTTAAAGTATGACCATTGGAACCCTTTGAACCTATATCCAAATATTTTTCTTAATTACCCCACATCAAACCTAGCCACTAAACCAAATTACAAAAACCTTTCCCCTAAAGTACATTAATATATAATAAATAATTTTTAAATTATATTAAGACATAGGAAGAAAAATCAAAGAAAGAGAGTATCTAGCAAGTGGAGTATAAGAGAAAAATACCCCATGAAAATAATCAAAAATTCAAGTTTGGGGATTTCAAGTAAGGGAGAAGAAATTATCAAAGTACTATTATAAAGAAACCTTGTCAAAGTATCTCCAATTAGGATAGTCAAAAATCTCAAAGTTAAAACTATCTTTACAAAAAGAATGTATGTTTTTAATATAATTAAATCTTATCATTATACATTATTTGTACTGTTTGTTTATCATTTTTATCCCTTTTCTTTGTTAACCAAATTATACCCCCTAATCCCTATTATAACCTTGATAAAAGACCTTTTGTTCTTTTTAATTTTGTGCATTTTAATTGTGGAGAAAGGATGACTAAGTTTGCCTATGGGAATGTTGAAATTATATTCATGATCATCTTATTTAAAGGTTAATAATTTTTTTGAAGATTTATATTTTATTTGTCACAATTTGAACAATTATTGGTGTTGAAGATCTTATTAACTTGTGTTTAAATTAAAGAATGTATTTTGTTGAGAATTGAACTTCTGCAAGAAAGTAATTAGTATAGGAAACACTTGATTTATTCTAATGTTAATGATTTTATATATTTTTGAGATTGTGAGTAATTGTTCTTAACCATATTAAGTTTGCTTTAATAGTTTGTTTAGTTTTTTTTTTTTTTTTTTAAGTTTTATTGCTTGAGGACAAGCAATGGTTTAAGTTTTGGAAATTTATATAGGTTTTATTTTTATAGTTATTTTTTGTTAATCTCACTTATGTTTTTCAAGGATTTCTTGAATCGTACTTCACTTGATCTTGAGGATTTTTGTTGGATTTTTATAGAAAACCAGCCAAAAATGAAAAAAGTGGATTTTAAACAAAGAAAATAAATAGAACTTCCAGAGGCTAGGCGTGCTATTTAGCACCCCTGTGCTGCTTCCATTATGAGTTAGTGAATGTCAAAGTCTAGCATGCCCAGGGTGTGCTAATTAGCACCCACATGCTAATCTGCAGAATTCAACTTAGGCCGAAAAGTCAGCTCTAGCCCATGTCGCCTACATGGACCTATTATAGACGCTAAAATTTTACCCCTAAAATAGCTCGGTGATATAAGCTTTTTTTAAATATAAAATTGAATCTGGAATCTCGATCGCTCTGATTCTCGAACCGATGGTCCATGGCTGAATTAATGAATGTATTTGAACATTTTTACTTTTTCGAGTTTTCGGGCGTTTCATAGTAAAACCAAGCTCAGGAAGCACTTTGGGTCCGCCCGACCCACTTTCCAGTGCATTGCCTTTGTGAACCATTCGGTCTGATTTGGTAAAAATGGGTCCGGCCTAATTTTAGGGCCCACCAGTGGCATTTGCCACCTGGGCCCTAAAATTAGGTCAACACCCCAATTTGCCTATAAATAGTCCTTCGGTTAGTGCTAAAGGGGGATTTTTTAGAAAAACTAAGGGGACTCTACCATTTTGAAAACCAAAACTATTAATCAAAGAGAAAGTAGTGTCTTTTTCTTAGATTCTTAGTGTTATTCATTGATCTTTAAAAAAAATTCCCTGACTAGTAATTTGAGAATCCAGAAACATGTTCATTTAATCTCAATCTAAGACTTTTGGTTCGAGAGGCAAGCTTTTGGGTGTTCTTTCATTCAATGCCTAAAACATGTGGATTCTTTCAAAGAAAGGTAACTTTTGAGAGCTTCAAAACCCTCCTTTCATCCTTTTCTCTTTATTTGGGTGTGAAAAACACTCGTTCTTCCTCTGGTTGGGGGAGAAATCCATGAACAACCAAAACTTATGATTGTGTCAAAAGTGGCACACACCATAGTTCAAGGGGCGCATGCCACTTCTCTCTCAGTTAGGATGAAAAGTTGTTTGGTTTTGTGACACCTTGATCTGGGCAAGATCCGAGCGCCATGGCGCAAGCCATTCCCCATGTGACACACATCACTTTATTTATGGCGCACGAATCTTCATTTCAAAGGTTGAGGACACCAACAATCAATAAAATGGACCCAATTTGGTAGTCCAGTGGTTAAGCACCAAACTTTATTGTTATGGATCGATTTTGGCCAGAAATAGATTGAAAAAATACAAACTAACAAGAAATGGGTGGTGACAAGTGTATTTGTTCTTCATTCATGATGAATATCAAGGCTTTGAACCCAAATCTTGATTAAAACTTTAAATTTATTGCACTTAGGTTTTTGCCTTTTACTTTTATGCACTTTTAATGTTCTATCTTTTAAATTCTCACACTTTTACTCATTGTTTTATAGTTATTATTGTGCTAACACATTAATTGTTAATTTGTGAACATAACATGCACCATATTGTCATTAATTGATTGATGTGTGTATTGTGGACTTGTGCATGGATGTTATACTTTATGTATATTTGATCATTATGTTTATCATGTTAGCTCTTTAAAGGACTTTAATGGGTCCTATTATTGCTTATTTGTAATAAATTAAGGGATTTGAGAAATTTAGACGGTTAAGGGTAAATTGTATAATTAGGAGATGGGATGTACTCTTTTCTCCTCTCCCCCTTCTTTGGATGGTTTCATTTATGTTGTGTATGAGATTATATGCATGATTGCCATGATTTCTTAAAATTGCATCAAAACTGACTTTTACACCTCAATTTAAGTTAATTCTATTATGGAAAAATTATAATTTTATCCCTATAGTTTGCCATAAATAATAACTTTGTCCTTATATTTTTAAAAATACACTACGATATCCCTAATAGTTAATTCCGTTACATTATTTTATCCTTCCATGCAAATTTATTCATTTTTTTTATGGAAGTCAATGCAGAAAGTGTTAGTCAGATGAGAGAGAACATAAATTCTCCCCAAAACACCCTTATATTTAAGTATATTAGCAATCACAGTCGCTTCCGACACCACCGACCATGGTGGTTTCAACATCCAGGCTCTATAGCCGAAACTGGTGAAGGGAAAATGGTTGCACGAGGGTGGGGAATCGACCGGTGATTGCCCCTAACTCTAGAACCATCAGAAACAGCATGAATCGCTGTAAATCGATGAATAAGAGCTGTCAAGGAAAAAAGCTTTGATTCGCGTCAACGGAGACTCTTTTTGCTTGAGAGGAGGCTGAAAACTTGAGTAGCAACACGAGATGAGTTGACTGCCACCTTCCTTCGTCAGTTTGGTGGCCGAAATCGGGGAGGGAAGAGAGAGGTAGGGTCGCTCGACTGAGAGGGAGAGAGAGAAAAAAAAAATTGTGTATGCTGAGGGCCAATATTGTCTTTTCCTATATTTTTAATAGCTAAACTGGACGAAAGGATAAACTAATGTAACGGGGCAAACAATAAAGATATCGTAGTGTATTTGTAAAAATACAATGACAAAGTTATTATTTATAGCAAACTATAGGAACAAAATTATAATTTTTCCTTTTATTATTAATCATTGTGAATTAATGGACAACAAGGAGATCGATTTAACCGAGCGGTTCAAGTGCCTAACACATGCCCGATACTATACTGAACTCCCTTACCTAGTCTCTAGTTTAAAACCAAGTTATTCGATTCCAAAGAATCGACTAATTTGAGAATTTTCCCTAAAGTGGGTGGCCACTCTAAAATAAAACTCTTACCGAAGTAAGAGACCTTTTTTTTTTTCGAGGATGAATGAATGAGTCTAATAATGAAAACCACTTTTCTTAAATAAAATCAACCAAGCCCGTTCAATTTTCCTTAGTGCAAAAAGATAGGATCCTCACCTGTATGAGGAACTTATTGGACGTGCCTAATGAAGCCTAAATCTTATTTAGACGTTGGGAGAGTTCTAATTGGGAAGAAATACAAAGCCTAAACAGTTTTCTATTTCTAGAAGATTTCTTCCCCAGTAAAGATTCACTTTCCTAAACGAATTCAAAGATATTCCAATGAGTCTATATAAAGAGACAGACCAGCTAGTTTTTTTCTTATCTTTTGTTCTATTATTCTCTAGATAGTTTCTCTCTCTTTAAAACTTCAAATATTCAAGTTGGTATCAAGATTCGAGGAAACCGCTCAAGCCAATCATTAACCAGTTTTTATTTATAAACTCTCTTCTTGTTTATTATCCATTATGGAATTCTTTACAGTTTAATTGAGTTTTATTTAATCACTATGTCGAACTAAACTCTCATATTAAGGATTTGATGTAGCTTAATTTCTATTCCAATTTATAATATTAGATTTGATTTTCCTTGTTCAAGGTATATTTTATCACGGAACTTAATGCTTCTAGGCAGAGTTTCTCCCCTGGATTGATTTATTTCATTAATCACTATTGAGAGAAGGGTTTTTGATATGAAAAGGGTAATAAAATACATGAAAATAATAACTTGATGTGAAAGCTATATGGTTTGACTCATGGGGGGGTTTTCATAAGTTAACGAACTTAGATTTTGAATTCATAAGCAAACTATAAAACTTAATGATTTAATTTATGTTTGATTGTGTTATTAGAAGATAGGTAATTAGACTGGGTTAAAACAGCTAACAATACATCGAGATAGCTTGTTAGTGATTTTAGGGTTGTTTCTCTTCTTGAACAATTAAATTGATTATTAAACTAATAAAATAAATTGGATAAAATTAAGTGAAGTCAAGATCCCTAGTAGCTTTTAAACCTTGATCTCTTTTCAACAATTATTTACATGATCTCATTCTCACTGTTTTACATTATCTCTTTTACTTTTCAATCTATTCTCTTTATTGTCATTTAAATAATAGTAAGTTAACACAATTTTGGTACTTGGTATACAATCTCTATGGGAACGATACTCTTCTCATTCTTTATTACTTGTTACAATTTCGTACACTTGTGAATTTGCCTTATTACCTATGATAGTTGGAAACTTTTGGATAATGAGTGGTCTAAGTTTCCATGATAGATGGATGAACCTCATGATGGTCTATGTTATGGATGTTAGTTATCAAATTTTGCAACTGGGTGTTAGGTAGTCCCAATTGTTCTAGAGAGTGGTATTAGGCAGGGAGATCCTTTGTCTCCATATCTTTTCATCTTGTGTGCTGAGGAGTTATCTATTTTGTTTTCTGAGGCTAAGCGTCTAGGGCAGATTCATGCGAGTCATGCTAGCATCGTCGTCTTAGAGTTTCACATCTTTTATTTGCTGATGATTACTTATTTTCTTTAAGTCTAATGAAAGGGAGGGTCTCTCAGTTAAAAATATTTTAAGGTAGCATGAGTTAGCTTCTGGTCGATCTATAAATATTCAAAAGTTTGAAATTTTGTTTAGCCCTAATTTCAATTCAATTTTGAGGTATAAAGTTTTAGACATTTTGGATGTTCATTCTCCTTTAGGTGGTGAAAAATATCTAGGGTTGCCTTCCATTAAAGGATGCAATAAGAAATAAATTTTTGGGTATTTAAAGGATAGATTATAACATAAAATAAATAGTTAGGCTAATAGATTTCTTTCTAGGATTAGTATAGACATTCTATTAAAATAAGTTGCCCAAGCTTTGCCACCGTATTGCATGAGTGTTTTGTTACCTAGAAATGTATGTCAATGTTTGCAAAAAAATTTTAACAAGTTTTGGTGGGGTCATAAAATTGAGGAAGGTAGAGAAATGCATTAACTTCAATGGGATTGTATGAGTTGTAGTAAGAAGGATGGTGGGATAGGTTCTAGCGATTTACATAGCTTCAATATTACTATGCTAGGGAAACAACGGTGGTGGTTGATGACTAACAATACTTCTCTTCTTTTCAGGGTCCTTAAATCTAGATATTTTCCCAATGGAAATTTTTTAACAGCTTCTTCTAGTAGAAGCCCAAGATACACATGAAGGGCTTTGTTCTCTAGAGAATATTCAAAGTCGAAGCTGGATGGTGTATAGGGAATGGAGAGATTGTTTTTGCTCGTAGTGATTCTTGGATACCTAAAGAAGGGTCTTTTGTAGTTAATGATGGTTATACTTGTATTGATCCTTTGCTAAGATTTTATGACCTTATGCTCAATGATAGAAGGGAATGGAATTTTCATAAGATTATTGAATTATTTACAAATTGAGACATTAGAGCCATTCTAGGTATTCCCTTAAGTTTGAGAGTGATAGGCTAATATGGCACTTTGATAAGTGAGTGTTTTATACCATGAAGAGTGCTTGTTATTTATGTCAAAGGGTCTTTGGGAGGGATGGTAATAGAGTTGAGGGTGACTTTTAGTCAAGGAGTTGGTCACTAAATATTCCACAAAACATAAAATATTTGTTATGAAAGGCTTTAAGGAATATGCTACCTACCAAAGCTAGTCTTAGGAGAAGGGGGTATGGATTTGGATGAGAATTGTAATTTTAATGGCCTTTTGGAGGATTTAGATTATGCTTTATTCCGATGTTTTGAAGTTAGTGGAGTTTGGTATTTAAGTGGGATTGGAGGTTATTTAACTAACAATAGCTTTCAAGCTTATTTCTTGCAGGTATTGTCTAATAATTCAAAGGAACAACTAGAAGAGTTTGCTATATATGCTTTGAAAATTTGGAATTCTAGAAACTTCTTTATTTGGTAACAAGTCTTGCAAAATGATGTTGATATTCATGCTTCTGTGTAATCTAATTTACATGAGTGGTGGACCATTGCTGTTGTCTCTTCCAATGCCAAGGAATTGCATGTAAAAATTCATCATGTTCTTTGCTTTGGAACACCTAAAAGAAGGCCAATGGAGTTGATTGTGGATGGAGCATATTTTCCTAACTTGGTTACTTAGGTTATGTTGCAGTCGCTGAAAATTTGGGGGCCATTTCTTTTAGCAATTACTGGTTTCTTTGATGGCCTTGCAGACCCTATTCTAATGGAAGCTCAAGCCTTATGGTGCACTTTGCAGTGGTCAAAAGCTCATTGGTTTTGTATTTGTTCTATCTTTATCGACTCTCAAAATATTTTATTTGCTCTTCAATCCTTAGATTATGATGACTCTGCTTTAGGTTTAGTTAATATAGATTGCAAGACTATTATTTCTCATAGGCAAATTTATGTGTAAAAATGGATTAGGAGGCAAAAAAATATGGTTACTCCTTCTCTAGTAAGAACATCTCATTCGAATGCTCACCTTAAAGTTTGGACCTTGGCTCAACTTCTTTGTTAACATTTTTTGTTGTTTAATATATTTGAGTATTCTCTTTCGAAAAATAAATCACGTTGGCTCAAGATCACATACCCTAAGATTTTGATGAATAACAAAATAAATAAATTTAATATTTTATTGTGCATGCTAAAGTCTTTCTTGCATAATTTTTTATGATGGAGAAATGAGGTTTTTGTTCCTATAACTCAAAGTGGATTATTAAAGATCTTGGAGATTAAATGAAGAATTTTTAGTTAGTAAGGTTAGTCTCTAAGGGTTATTAGAGCTACTGTAGGATAGAAAGATTTATATGGATTATAAGCACAAATTTTCACTTTTAAATCTTTCTTTCAAAAATTGATTTTAAATATTTGGAGTGAAAATTTTAGAGGGAAAAGCATTTTTGATATTGGTGTTTCACGGAAATCAAAAGATAAGAAGGTATATGTAAAAAGATTTTGAATAAAAAGTCAAATCAAAAAGATTTCTATAAAAGTTGTTCTGTGCTGACAAAACTGTGATTTTCTAATATAAAGTTGATTAGTTTTTGCTAAACTACCTATCACCTAACTGGTTTTACTAAACTTAGTACAAACAGATAGCTAGCACCTTTTTGACACCCTCTCAAGTCTTTCTTCTTTTAACCGCAAGTGTCAACAAGATATCATTCTCCAAAGATATTTTCACATTGGACTCTCTAATGGGAGGAATAAGTTTCTAATTATAAAAGGCTTAGCTCTTCAGTTTTGAAATTCAAGAGAAAGAGATCCAGGCTTTCAAATTTTTAAATTATTCAAGAATCTTCTCTTCATCCCCCTATTTCTTTTCTTCTCAATTCTTACTGAATACTTTTAAGATGAGAAAAGAAATTTACAGCGACTATTTTTGAAGAATAGTTCAATACTTATTTTCTGCTCTGATCTTCTCTATCTTCTATGCTTAACTTTCATTTCTCTCTATTTATATAGATTCGTTGTAATCTGTTGTAGGCTAGATTTTATCGAATGAAAATCATTTGTGTATAGCTTTAGGTATAAAGCTAAATTATAGAGTTATCAAGCAACTTTCTCCTTGAATGAGATTTCAATGTCTTGAATTTGTAGTTTTCTATGCTCTCCAAAACAGAAGGATAGAGGTTAACTAGAACGTTAGAAAATCTATTGGGTTGAATGTTAGATCTAGGTGATTGATATATTTCCTTTGTAATGTGGGCTTGTCTCTTACCCATGAAAAGAGATAACATAGTGAAGAAGCTCAAGAGACATTCTTGAAGAGTTAATGTAGTCGAGTTAGTACCGAACCTCTATAAATCTCATGTGTTTATCTTTTTTTATTTGAGATCTTGCTCGCTCACACTTTCTTACTACAGACATATGTTTATCTTGTATGAAATGATAAGTTGTTTATGTTTTTCTTAATCTAAATGTGTTAAAAGCTTTAACTTTATGATAGAAATAGATAGTTGGATTTCTATTCATGATTTTTTAAGTTCTATTCTATTCTATTCTATTGTATTTTAAAGAAATCTGAATCTGAAAAGTACTTTTGTAACTTTCAAAGGCTTTTATGAAGCAATTCTAACTCTAATAACTTATCCTTATAAAGCTTTTTATTTTTTTTATCTCTGATGCATATATCTTTGATCTTAGTTTTTAAAGTTTCAAAGTTAAATTTTTTTGAAAAATCAGTTAACTATCCTCTTGGATTATGACATATGATGAGACCCACAAATCCCCTTCATTTTTACAAGCATTGCCTTTCTTTTAAACTTCTATAATTACTGTATGTTGGTAAAATTGTATTTGGCGTAGCCAGTTCTCTTAATTATTTAGGTTTTATTTTTTTGTTTAAGTTTTGTATTTTTTATTTTTGTTCTTAAAAAAATAAATAAATTTTGTTTCTTTGAAATTGTTTAATATTTTTGCTTTACGTTTTAGAAAATTATTTTTAAAATAAAAATGAGCTTTATGAGATCATAAATAGTGATTTATATAATTGTGCTTTCTGTTTTTAGTCCTATGTCTTTTCTTTTTCTCTTTTTTTTTTTTATAGGATTTGTTCCGATAAAATTATTATTATTATTATCATTATCACCATCATCATCGTTTAAAATAAAAATGAACTCGTTATTGTTGTTATTATTATATTCTTCTTTATCTATTTATTCAAAATACACAAGCGCTAATTTTATCTTTATTAAAATTCTCTATTTCTTTTCTATCTCTTCTCTATTTATATAAATCATTTATTTATTTATTCATTTAAACTACTTGGGTATTATATTTTTATTCAATCGATTATATACAATAACAAATAAAGATTAATCTAATTTTGAAATTTAAAAATCAAAGTGCGCAATTTTTAATATAATGAATCAAATGAAAAGAAAAAAATAATTTTTTAAAATAATAGTCTTGATCTTGTTTCTAGTAGAAAAAAAAAACTAAAAATACACATCTATAACAAATGGGCTCTTAGTTTACAAGTAATAGCACCCTTCACAATAAACAACTATTATAATAAACAAAAAATTACAACTATATTCATTCAAACATTAAAAATAAATAAATTTCAAATTCTAAAATGAAGACGGCTAATATTAAAGTAAAGTTGGCTTATCAAACAATTAGGTAAATTTACGGTATATATTATTACAAATTGAAAGGTAGAGGTAAACTCGGTGAGAAGTTAGAACCCGTGAGAAAAAATATATAATATGAGCTTGGGCAACCAATGCTAAAAAAAAAAAAAAAAAATTAATACTAATCTTATATGCCTTTTGTGGATTTGATATTTAGTCGATGTGAGATTCTTAATATATACAGTAGTTAATCTAAATATATGGTTATTTCCTTTTATCTTAAACCTAACAAACACATATGAATAATGGAGACTAGTTATATTTTCTCCTCATCCCACCTAGTCCTCATAATAAAGGTCACAAGTCCTTAACGTAAATACTTTAAATTAAAATTAAAAATAGAGCATATTTCTTTGTCTTTCTAATAATTTTCAGTTTGACAAATTGACTAAAGATATCTAAAGACAATTTTTATAATATTTTTTCTTTTATTTTTTTTTTTTTTTTTTAGAATGTGGTAAATTGACTTCATTGCTATACTTGTAGCTCTACTCGCAATCGTAGTTGTTATTGTGGGTCCCGAATATATATGGCACAACCCAAGAGGGGGAGTGAATTGGGTTTTCTAAAAACTGAAATAAATTTTAAAAATTCTAAACAGAAATTAGAATTCTAAGCACAGCGGAAAAATATACACAGAACTTTGTGAGAGTAGAATATGAATTAGAATCTCCTTACAATGTTCTAATTTCAGATATAGAAAGCCTGTGCAAAGTGCAGCTATTGAATAGAACAGCTTCACACTGACTTGTACAATATCAGAGCTTCTTTATTAAGGAAAGTTATTGAACTTAGAACTTCCTCGTAAAGTTTGCAAAACCATATATAAAGCAAAGTGAAAGATAGTTATTAAGTTTAGAACTTCTTCACAGAGCTTTAATCAAAAATTAGAACAACTTTACGATGGAGAGCTATCAAGATTAGAACATCCTCATAAAGTTTAGAAAACAAAATAGAAACTCAAACAGTGAATTATACTGGAAATAGAACAACAGTTAGAACATTGTATATTCACTATATTAGAATACCAGAGTTCTAATGTTCAGGATAGATGAAACTTATTGCTGTTTTAGAACATCTGAATTATTAACAATTTCAGCGTTTCTAAGAAATTAAACAAGAGTGTAAAAGAGACAGTAACAACCAAACTTCAGAAATAAAGAGATTAACACCGAGAGTTATAGTGGTTCGGCACTAACTCGCCTACATCCACTCCTCAAGACTCATCTTGAGATCCTCCACTAAGTTATCTCTTTTAAAGGGTAAGAGACAAACCAACAGTATAAGGCAATAGATCAAAACCTAGATCTACCCTTTTGTCCCACTAGATTTTCCAAAGGTTCTAGTTAACCTCAACCCTTTCTGTTTTTGGTAGAGTACAGAAAACTCGATTCAAGACATTACAATCCCACACATGGAGAAGGTCGCTTGATAACCTCTATCTCAATAGCTTCTAACCTAAGCTATTACACTCAAAAGTTTCACAAACAAAGAGCCTGTCTACTATAGAATACAGATTCTAAATAGACAGAAAGAAACGCCTATATAAGCACAGGAAAAACAATTTTATCAGATTAGAAGATCGATTAGAACACAGAATTGTTTTTCAAAAGTAATTGTAAAAATTCTTTTCACTTTAAATATTGAAAACGTTAAGAATAGAGATGAAAAGAAAATGGGGGTAGAGTAAGTTTTGAGAGATAAAGATTCGTTCAATGAGAGAGAGAGCTCTTAAAACCAATACTCTTACTTCACCCAATGTTTAAGGCATGAATGTTCCTTTATATAGGAAACAAAAGAGCTATCACCTTTTGGAAAGAGATTAGAATATCTTCTTTCCTAATTTTTGAAGATGTTAAAAATCTTGTTACCAAAAATTGTTTTATCCCTTTTTGGTAAGAGAATAAAACCCGATTTTCACTTCCCTTTAGAAAAGATCTTCGACAGCATTTATTTTGATGAGAATTTGCAGAAAGATGCACTTACCAAAACCGAAGGAGATTTTCCTTCATTTTTAAGGTAAGAGAATAATTTTAAAGCACTTTAGATCTTTCAAAAATATATTTCCGAAAAGGTGAATGATTTTATTACCAAAAACATTAAGAGAAGAAATCTCTTTAGTTTTAGGAAAATAAATCTTTTCGATTTGAAGGAATATTTTCGAGAATAAATTATTTTGAAGAAAACTAATTTTCCGACAAATATTTTTGAGAGAGAAAAGGATTTTTGTGCTCATATATGGATTTTCTCTCTATCCTACAAAGTTTCCCTAAATACCTAGCTACTAGGTCTTCGAAATCTTCTCACTCAAAGTAGGATTTGCCTTGTATGATATTCTTTCCAAAGAAATTCTGCATAAAATAAAAATAGCACAAATAGCATAATTTAAATTTATTTGTTTTGTATTTATCATCAAAATCCGAGATTTGACCCTTGAGCCAACAATCTCCCCCTTTTTGATGATGACAAAAACAATAAATTTAGCAAACAAAAACATGTGCTCCCCCTGAATTTTATGCATGTAATTTCTAAATATACCAAAATATTTTTAATATGAAACAATTTAGAACATGTAGTTTGCTCCCCCTGAATAGATGCAGTAAAACTGTTTTATGAAAATTAGAACTAGGGAGGCCTTTTTAGAAAATGATTTTAGAACTAACACAAAAAAAAAAAAAAATAGGCAAGAAATTCTAAGTTCTGAAAATCACATAGCTTATCATGTAGCTCAACAACATAGACCATATAGAAAATGATAATCTATAAACACACAACTTAGAAAATATTAGCACACAGATAACCACTATATATCAGTACTTTGGTTACCAAGTACGTACCAACAACTTAGAAAATATTAGCACACAGATAACCACTATATATCAGTACTTTGGATACCAAGTACGTACCAACAATGTTCAAGATACCACCAAAATACCTGTTTTCCCCCTTTTTGTCATCATATAAAAAGGGTTAGACAAAATCTCAGCAAAAATAATAAAATAAAAAAAAATAAACAGTTCCACAAAATATAATCCTACGAAGATAAAGCAAAAGAAACTTGTTCAAGATATATAAGAGATAGATCAAAGAGGCTTAGGACCAGTTCTAAGTCTTTTAGAACTCCTTAAAGGCTGAACTGGAGCAGTTTCAGAAGAACTCTCTAGCCTTTTAGAAGATGGATGCAGTGGAGGCTTTCTTCCATGTGTTCTGTGCTTGCTAGCAGTGTACTTCACATTCTTTGGCTTCTCTGAAGAGGGAACGTAAGGTGTTCCTTTCACCTTTAGAGTAGCTAACTTCCTGGCATTTACATCTTTCATCCTTTCCAGAATCTTGATGGGAGACTGATTTTGTTCAATCACAGTCTTGCACTGTTGAATCCCCTCATCAAGTTCCCTGTTATGTTCTGCTATTAGATCCTCTTCTATTCTTTTTAGCATAGCATCCCTACTACATTGAGCTGACAATAACTCAGATTCTTGCTCTGCCTTGCCCTCAGTAGTCTTTTCCTCATCACTAATTTCAATTTTTTCAGTTTCAGCATCACTTTCTTCCTCAGCTTTCTTCCCTTTTTCTGATTTCTCCGGCTCTTCTTTCTTTCCTGTTTCTTTTTCTGATTCTTCTTTCTCTTCAGTGCCCTCCTTTTTTGTTTCTTCTTTTTCTACAGAGCTTTCCTTTTCTAATTCCTCTGCTTGTGTTTCTTCTTCCTTTTCTTCAGCCTTTGCTGACTCCTTTTCCTCTTCTTTCTCTTCTGATTTCCTCTCTTCTTTTACTATTTCTTCCAGCTTCCCTTTTCCTTTTTCCTTCTTCTTTTCAGCTTTACTTTTTACTTTCTTTTGTTTTTCAATTTCTTCTTTTTCCTTTTCTTCCTTCTCCTTCTTTTCTGCCTTTACTTCCTTTTCTTTCTCTTCTTCCTCATCTTTCATCTTTAAGGACCCGCTGTCCAATTTAGAAACAGAACTCCCAACATGCTCATCCAAGTCAATATCCAAAAATTCAAAGACTGGTGTAAGAATCATCCCGTAAGGTAGCTTCTTTGGATTATTCTGCAGCTTATCAAAAATAATGTGACATAGGTTGAAGGGTTTTCTCTCAACAATGTGCCACATTATACACAATTCTACCTGATTCACATATGTCAAAGAGGCACTCTTGGGATAGATATAATGAACGATAATCTTGTACAGCCATTTCATGCTCTCTGTTAGGTTAGAGCATTCTATCGAGCCCTGTTTATCTGCAGACAACTTCCTCACAATTTTTCTCACAAACTCATCCTTTTGGTAGTCGCTAACCTTAGTCACATCTTTGATTTTGGTCACCCTGGACCGAGCATTTGGAATACCAAAAATTTTCCCAAAGTCATCATACGATAACTCTCTGAACTCACCCTGAAGTTTCACAGAGATCGCCTCTGTTCCACTAGCTTTCAACGAGCCATAAAATTCCTTCACTAAACTCTCATAACAAAGTGCATTCAAGGACAGAAAGTTCATCCAGCCTTGGAACTCAAAGAGTTCCTTAAAATTAAACTCATTGCCACCGAAAAACTTCCAGTCTAACACATAAGAACGCATGAGAGGGTAAGTTGAGAGAACCAACTTACCTTTGTCGTGAGCTTTCATTGCTTGTTTCTATGAAGTACCCGTTTCGATTTTCTTAGGTTTCTCCTCTGCCTTTTTCTCCTTCATCTCTTTCTGTTCATACTTCTTTGAAAGTTTCTTTAGAAGTTGAAGCTCTTGCTCGGTAAGAGAGTCAGATGAGGAGTTTGAACTGGATTCGGCCATTGTTGCAAAAACTCAAAAGCAACTTAGGGTTTCAGTTTTCAAAGAGAAGATAAAGAGAATATTAAGCGGTTAACACAAAATAGAGACACTTAAGTGGCGGAAGAAAGAAATAAAGAACAGTTTTTAAATGGAATTTAAAACGAAAAATAAGACACAAGAAACAAAATAAATAAAGGAAATAAAACAAAAAGAAAATATAACCCTAAAACCGCCAAAGCACTAAAGACAAAAAAAAAAATAAGAACATAATAAAAACAAACACAATAAAATAATTGTTTTAGTCTAAAGCAAGATTCTGATAATGACTTTAGAAAGTCATAAAAGAAAACGTGCGTCTTTAGACAAAAATCAGTTTTCACACAAAATAAAAATTAGAACACAGCAAATCTTCTATTCTCGAAATTAGAAAGCAGTTTAGAACATACTTACAGAGTTCTATAGTTACGAGTTTAGAACTAACATACCAAGTTCTCTTCTAATTGTGCAAAATTGACTTTCATTCAAAGGTTTTGTAAAGATATCTGCCAATTGTTTTTCTGTGGGGATGAGCTCTATTACGATATCACCTTTTTGTACATGATCACGTATGAAGTGATGTCTGAGTTCTATATGCTTGGTTCTAGAATGTTGAACTGGATTCTTGGATAAATTGATGGCGCTTATGTTATCGCATTTGATAGGCACTGTTTCTAATTTCAGTCCATAGTCTGCCAACTGTTGTTTGATCCATAGAACTTGTGCAACACAGCTTCCAGCAGCAACATATTCTGCTTCAACAGTAGAAAGAGCAACTGATGTCTGTTTCTTGCTAAACCAAGATACAAGGGCGCTACCCAGAAATTGACAAGTTCCAGACGTGCTTTTTCTATCTATTCTGCTTCCTGCAAAATCAGAATCACTATACCCAACAAGATCAAATGTATCATCTCTAGAATACCACAGACCCAGATTAGAAGTTCCACAAAGATATCTTAGTATTCTCTTCACAGCAATTAAATGAGATTCTTTGGGACACGATTGAAATCTAGCACAAAGACAAACACTAAAGTGTATGTCTGGTCTGCTTGCCGTTAGATATAGCAAAGAACCGATCATACTTCTAAACAGCTTGATATCCACGTCTTTGCCTTTTTCATCTTTTTCTAATTTTGACGATGGACTCATTGGAGTACTACATACCTTGGCATTTTCCATTTTGAATCGTTTCAACAACTCTCTAGTATATTTTGCTTGATTGATGAAAATTCCATTCTCACATTGTTTGATTTGAAGCCCTAGGAAGAAATTTAATTCTCCCATCATACTCATTTCGAACTCACCCTGCATAATCTTAGAAAATTCCTTACAGAGAAGGTCGTTAGTAGAACCAAAGATTATGTCATCAACATATATTTGTACAACCAGAATATCATGTGCTTTGTCTTTAATAAAAGTGTTGTATCAACCTTTCCTCTTGAAAAACCATTTTCTAATAGAAACTTACTCAATCTTTCATACCAAGCTCTAGGAGCTTGTTTTAAACCATAAAGAGCTTTAGTAAGTTTGTAAACATGATTAGGTTTATCAAAAATTTCAAAGCCCGGAGGTTGTTCTACATACACCTCTTCGTTTAGAAAACCGTTTAGAAAAGCACTTTTCACATCCATTTGATACAACATGAAGTTTTTAAAACATGCAAATGCACAAAGCATTTTCATGGCCTCAAGTCTAGCAACCGGAGCAAAGGTCTCATCAAAATCGATGCCTTCTTCTTGGTTGTACCCTTGAGCCACTAATCTTGCTTTATTTCTCACAACATTACCTTGTTCATCAAGCTTATTTCTAAACACCCATTTTGTTCCAATAACAGAATGGTTTTTAGGTCTAGAAACAAGTTTCCAAACTTGGTTTATCTCAAATTGATTTAGCTCTTCTTGCATAGCAAGAATCCAACTTTCATCATTTTGAGCATCTTCTAAATTTTTAGGTTCTAATTGAGAAACAAAAGCAACATTACCTAAATATCTTCTAAGTTGAGCTCTAGTCATCATCCTTTCTGAGGGATTATCCATTATTTCTTCCTGGGGATGATACTTGTGAAATCGCCATTCTTTTGGTAATTGAAAATCTTCATTTTCTGTTTCTCGCATTTGGCTTTCAGCTATATTCTGATCTTCATGTTCTAATTCAGGGTCAGCCTGATTATTGATGTTCTGATCACTTTCTGGCTGTTCTAGTTGTTCTAATTGCTCATTCTGCTTCTCAAGATTAGAATCTACAACATCATCACTTTCTAATGTTCTAGAAGTAGAGTCAATTTCATCAAACACAACATGAATAGATTCTTCTACAACTAGAGTCCTTTTATTAAATACTCTATATGCTTTACTATTATTAGAATATCCCAGAAAAATCCCTTCATAAGATTTTGCATCAAATTTAGCAAGATGATTTTTCTTGTTATCTAGAATAAAGCATTTGCACCCGAAGATATGAAAATAACCAATATTTGGTTTTCTACCTTTGTATAGCTCATACGGAGTCTTTTTAAGTTCAGATCTTACCAAAGCCCTGTTTAGAATATAACAGGCAGTGTTGACTGCTTCTGCCCAGAAATTCTTTGGTAGTTTAGAATCACTTAGCATGGTTCTGGCCATTTCTTGAAGTGTTCTATTCTTGCGTTCCACCACTCCATTTTGTTGAGGTGTTCTAGGTGCTGAGAAGTTATGGAAGATTCCTGTTTCGTTGCAAAAAGCATTGAATTTCTGATTTTCAAATTCTCCTCCATGATCACTTCTAATTGCCGTGATGTTGTATCCTTTCTCATTTTGTATTTTCTTGCACAGATGAACAAACATGTCATATGACTCATCCTTATTTCTAAGGAAGAGTGTCCAGGTGAATCTTGAGTAATCATCTACAATAACAAAAGCATAGAATTTCCCTCCAAGACTAGAAGGAGTAATTGGACCAAATAAATCAAGGTGTAGCAATTCTAAAGGTCTAGAAGTAGAAACCATGCCTTTAGATTTAAAAGAAGTTCTGGTTTGTTTGCCCATTTGACACGCATCACAAATGTGATCTTTTTCAAATTTCAACTTTGACAAACCACGAACCAAATCTTTCTTAGACAGTTTAGAAATAAGGTGCATGCTTGCATGTCCAAGTCTTCTATGCCATAACCCACTAGAATTATCAATAGAAACTAAACATATATCCTGGTTATGCATATCAGAGAGATCTACTAGGTATATATTTCCAAACCTTTTTCCAGTGAATAAGGTTGTATTATCATGCATGTTCTGAACTTCACAATGAGAAGGTTCAAAGATCACTCTTCTATTTTTATCACAGATCTGACTCACACTTAACAAGTTATAATGTAATCCTTCTACTAAACATACATCTTCTATTGAAGGATTAGAACCTACCACACCAATACCAACAATTTTACCTTTTGCTTTGTCTCCAAAGCTTACCGTACCTCCCTTTTTCTTTTCTAATCTGGTGAACTTCTTTTTGTCACCAGTCATATGCCTAGAGCAAGCGCTGTCCATGTACCACATCTCTGTTTTCAGCTCGCTCCTTAGGCACACCTGAAAAGATCAAGCAGTTTTAGGTACCCAACTCATATTGGGTCCTGGAGGGTTAGTGGTAACAGGTGCACTATGATTCTTCTTTTTGTTGAAACTTTGATGTTCTAAAGTCACAACATTAGAAACAGCATTTTTCTGATTAGAAACACGATTCAGTTTAGAAATGCTATTAGAACTTGTTTTCTCTTTAGAAAATGATTCTGAAATTGATTTTAGAATTCCAATCTCAGTTTTCAAGGATTCATTTTCAGAATTCAGATTTTTGCATTTTTCTTCAAGAAGTATCAGATTTTCAGAAAATCGATTGTTACAACTTTTAAGATCTTTGATTTCTATAATAAGATCTTTGCATGTAACTTCTTGATAAAAAGCATCTTTTAAATGATTACTTTCATATTTTAATTTTCTGAAATCTTTCTTTAGAACTTTATGCTTTCTAACAAGTTTTTCAAACTCATTGCAAAGATTATTGTAAGTATTTAGAAGATCACTTTCTGATTCAGGTTCAGAAATACTTACAGTGCTTTCATCATTCTCATGAATCTTTTCGTTGATTCCAGCTTTCTGTGTTGAAGTCAGAGTGTTAATTTCTTTAGATTCAGAGTCGATAGTAGCCATCAGACAGATGTTAGCAATTTCTTCTTGATCATCATGGCTTTCAGGATTAGAATCATCTGAATCACTCCAGGCAGCTACGAAAGCTTGCTTCAGTTTCTCTTTTGTTGACTTCTTTTTCAGTTTAAGACAATTTGGCTTGATATGTCCAGGTTTGTTGCATTCATAACAAACCACTTCAGAAGGTTCTTTCTTGGGCAAGTTACTATTTTTAGATGGAAAGTTCTTTTTATTAAACTTTTTCTGTGGCCTTCCACCCTTTCGATAGAATTTTTTAAATCTTTTAGCAACAAGTGCTAAATCATCACTATCAAGATCAGAAGAACTTTCTTCACTAGAGTCTACCCTCAAAGCCAGTCCTTTCTTTTTCTTATCTTCCGTTGTTAAGGAAGATTTCATTTCTTCTGAGACAAGAGCTCCTATAAGATAATCATAAGTGACGGGAGTCTCTTTGTAATTCATAACAGTTCCTATAGAATCCCATTTTCTAGGTAGAATTCTAAGGATTTTCTTAACAAGCTCATCTTCTGAAATTTCCTTTCCGAGAGTTCTCAAAGGATTAACTATATTGGTAAATCTAGAATTTAGTTCTGCAATAGTTTCTCCTTCTTTCATACTAAACATTTCATATTCTCTCCAAAGGATATTTATTCTGGATTTTTTTACCCTGTCTGTACCCTCATAGGTTACTTTAAGTTTTTCCTATACCTCTGTTGCAGATTTACATCCAGACACTTTGCTGTATTCAGTTGCATCTAAAGCACAATGAAGAATATTAATGGCCTTTGCATTTACAACGATATCATTCCAATCACCATCGGTATATTCTTCTTCAGTTTTTCTAACTAGCTCATCTCCTACAGTTTTCATGGGAATGCGAGGACCAGTTATAACATTTCTCCAACAATTTATATCAACTGATTTCATAAAATTCTCCATTCTAGTTTTTCAGTAAGAGTAATTAGAGCCATTGAACAAAGGAGGTCTAGAAACAGATTGTCCTTCTAAAGAAGTAAGAAGAAGTGGGGTTGCCATGGGATCTTATCTCTTAAGCGGTTAAGCTTAGGTAAGTCAAGAGCCAAGGCTCTGATACCAGATTGTGGGTCCCGAATATATATGGCACAACCCAAGAGGGGGGTGAATTGGGTTTTCTAAAAACTGAAATAAATTTTAGAAATTCTAAACAGAAATTAGAATTCTAAGCACAGCGGAAAAACATACACAGAACTTTGTGAGAGTAGAATATGAATTAGAATCTCCTCACAATGTTCTAATTTCAGATATAGAAAGCATGTGCAAAGTGCAGCTATTGAATAGAACAGCTTCACACTGACTTGTACAATATCAGAGCTTCTTTATTAAGGAAAGTTATTGAACTTAGAACTTCCTCGTAAAGTTTGCAAAACCATATATAAAGCAAAGTGAAAGATAGTTATTAAGTTTAGAACTTCTTCACAGAGCTTTAATCAAAAATTAGAACAACTTTACGATGGAGAGCTATCAAGATTAGAACATCCTCATAAAGTTTAGAAAACAAAATAGAAACCCAAACAGTAAATTATACTGGAAATAGAACAACAGTTAGAACATTGTATATTCACTATATTAGAATACCAGAGTTCTAATGTTCAGGATAGATGAAACTTATTGCTGTTTTAGAACATCTGAATTATTAACAATTTCAGCGTTTCTAAGAAATTAAACAAGAGTGTAAAAGAGACAGTAACAACCAAACTTCAGAAATAAAGAGATTAACATCGAGAGTTATAGTGGTTCGGTACTAACTCGCCTACATCCACTCCTCAAGACTCATCTTGAGATCCTCCACTAAGTTATCTCTTTTAAAGGGTAAGAGACAAACCAACAGTACAAGGCAATAGATCAAAAACCTAGATCTACCCTTTTGTCCCACTAGATTTTCCAAAGGTTCTAGTTAACCTCAACCCTTTCTGTTTTTGGTAGAGTACAGAAAACTCGATTCAAGACATTACAATCCCACACATGGAGAAGGTCGCTTGATAACCTCTATCTCAATAGCTTCTAACCTAAGCTATTACACTCAAAAGTTTCACAAATAAAGAGCCTGTCTACTATAGAATACAGATTCTAAATAGACAGAAAGAAACGCCTATATAAGCACAGGAAAAACAATTTTATCAGATTAGAAGATCGATTAGAACACAGAATTATTTTTCAAAAGTAATTGTAAAAATTCTTTTCACTTTAAATATTGAAAACGTTAAGAATAGAGATGAAAAGAAAATGGGGGTAGAGTAAGTTTTGAGAGATAAAGATTCGTTCAATGAGAGAGAGAGCTCTTAAAACCAATACTCTTACTTCACCGAATGTTTAAGGCATGAATGTTCCTTTATATAGGAAACAAAAGAGCTGTCACCTTTTGGAAAGAGATCAGAATATCTTCTTTCCTAATTTTTGAAGATGTTAAAAATCTTGTTACCAAAAATTGTTTTATCCCTTTTTGGTAAGAGAATAAAACCCGATTTTCACTTCCCTTTAGAAAAGATCTTCGACAGCATTTATTTTGATGAGAATTTGCGGAAAGATGCACTTACCAAAACCGAAGGAGATTTTCCTTCATTTTTAAGGTAAGAGAATAATTTTAAAGCACTTTAGATCTTTCAAAAATATATTTCCGAAAAGGTGAATGATTTTATTACCAAAAACATTAAGAGAAGAAATCTCTTTAGTTTTAGGAAAATAAATCTTTTCGATTTGAAGGAATATTTTCGAGAATAAATTATTTTGAAGAAAACTAATTTTCCGACAAATATTTTTGAGAGAAAAAAGGATTTTTGTGCTCATATATAGATTTTCTCTCTATCCTACAAAGTTTCCCTAAATACCTAGCTACTAGGTCTTCGAAATCTTCTCACTCAAAGTAGGATTTGCCTTGTATGATATTCTTTCCAAAGAAATTCTGCATAAAATAAAATTAGCACAAATAGCATAATTTAAATTTATTTGTTTTGTATTTATTATCAAAATCCGAGATTTGACCCTTGAGCCAACAGTTAATATATAAAATGTTTAGCTTCATGGAGATAAATTAAAGGTAGAATATTTAATTTGTCCCTTAAACAAAATTGTGATTTATAGTTTACTCCAGATTGATCTTCACTATGAATTTTGAACTAAATCTTCAATTTTACCTCTTCTTTAATTAGAACAATTTTTTTTTTTTTGTTTTTTTTATTATAATATATTGGGATTTCATTGAAAATTTCAAATCAATACAGATAATACAGGAAGGACATAACCCTCTCATGAAGATTAGATATAGAACAAACTATTATAACTAAAACATTATTCGCTGATCTAATAAAAATCCTAGTGAAAATTGAAAAGTGAACTTAAAAAAATTAATAGATCTTCAAAGTGGCTAGCTAGACAAACTTCCTAAATCTTCCATACATGGCCTAATATCCATGAACTAGTTGCTTATGGCAAACACAGAGGATTTGAAGGATAAAATTCAATGGAGGAACAAACCGCATTACTAGCTCCAGTTCCAACTCCAAAAGACAGAGATCATTGTGTATGTAAAAATTCTCCACAAATTACACACCTGTCCAAATAAACCAAAACAAAAACTCCCCCACATAAGATGGAAAGATCACAAACTCCACACAAGATAGAAATAAACCGTGAAATATAACAAAAACATCAATAGTTTAGATTTGTGCTAAATAGTCATAAGTCTGTAACTTATTTAACAAAAAACAAAAACTTTGCAACGAAATAAAAAATAATAAGGAGGAGCGGTCACACTAGACAAAAATCAGCCCCTCCCTTTATATAGATGCTTAATTTTTTTGTTTCAATTGAGAAAAGGGAACAAAATTCTAAGGAAGAAGGAAGAGAGGAAGAAAGAAAACAGTGTCTTTTCCTGACAACAATTTGACGTAGGTTACTAAATAAAAATAAATAACATGTTTCAGTAAAGAAAATCAAACCACTAATTTTTTTTTTTTTTTCTTATTTGTCTCTCATACAAGTTGACCATCTCAAAAAAAAAAATCGTCAAAAAAAACTTAATTTTAAATAAAATATATATTGCAAACAAATTTAGAGGGCATATCAAGTATTATTCCTAAATTAAATATTTCCTAAATGCAATAATAACAACAAGAACTACAGCCCTTTGGGAACGATTTCTTTTCAATCAATTAAAATAAATTTATTGAGTGTTCTTAATTTATTAGTTTGATGAATATTTTAAACAGCTTGATGACCAACATCTATAGATTGACTTGACTTGAGCAAAAAGAAACGAGAATCAGGCAACCTAACTAGGGGCGGCCATTTTCCAGTTTTTGGAACCGGAACTACTGTTTCGAAATCGGTGGGAACTGAAATTGGAATCGTGAGGAACGGAACCGGTCCAAAATCAAAATCGTAACAGGAGGTTTGCGGTTCGGTTTTGATTTTAATTTTTGAGGAACTGTGAACTGGCGGTACCGACAGTTCGTACCTGCAATTCCACCCGGTTTAAATAATTTTTTTATTTTTTCAAATATTTTTGTGACATCTCAAAATTAACCCTCTTAACACCTATATAACGGCTAATTTTAAGGGTATTTGTAGAATATTAATTTTTAGATTTACTATAAATACCCCATTTTATTTTAAAAAATAAATTAAGTTCAAGCCCTTTTTTAAAAAAAAAAAGTTCAAGCTTTTTTAATTTTTTTCTTTAAGTTTTTTCTAAAAATTATTTCTTAAATATTTAAATTTTAAATTTTAAAAAAATGTTCCATAACTTTTGATTTTATAATGCTGAAAAATCAATCAGAGAACTGGCCAGAACTGTTGATTTAGAACAGTTAAAAAACCAGAATTAAAACCGTAACCGTTTAGTTTCAAACCGTAACTAAAACTATCAATTTTCGGTTCAATTCTAATTCTAAATTTTTTAAACTAGAACTAACGATTTCAACTAACGATTTCAGAATCGAAACCGGCAATTTAGAGACTGTAGTCAACCCTAAGTCTAACAATGTCGTTTTGGTAGTCCCAATCCCAATCAAATAAAATATAGGGTGTGTCCTAACTAACGTGCACGAGAAGGTGGGGCATTGCATGGATCACGGAGCTGTCAGTATCAATTGTATTTTACTATTCTCTTCTTTTATTGGATATTTTAGGCATTTTATTTTCATGTTTTACCCAAAATCAAATTACATGATTTTGAGAAGTTATAAACTAGGGGTGTGCGCAGCGCACGGCACTGTGGAAATTCTTATCCATTTCCCAAAATCGTCCCAAATTTTTTGTATAATAACAATCAATATTAATTTATTAGTCTCGTCCCGAATTCCATTCGAAAAATAATTATAGAATGAGACTGATTCTTTAATTAAAATTGATCCATACCAACTCAAGTTCCGTATCATCTTGTTCTATTCCGAAAATCATGTATTTCCATTTCATTTTTTCTTTAAAATTCTAATTGTCTTCTGTTATAAATTCAAATTATGTCTATGAAAATCATTTCATCTTTTTTTATTTTTAGTTTTTTTATGATAATAATAACTACATGCTAAGATAATAATAATAATAATAAATAATAATAATAAGTGTTTTTTCTAAATATAAAATGAATCAATTAATTAAACATATTTTTCAATATAAGTTTTTTCTCTGTTATTCTGAAGTATGTGTTAAGTAAAATTTTTTGAATAAACTTTTCTATTAAACAATGAAAAGACTAATCAATACAAGAGAAAATATTAATTTTAATTAATTTTATTACTGAATTATATACTTAATACTTTCGTTATTTATTTTTCAGATGATATTCATGATTAAATTAAGTATCAAATCTAAATCAGCTTAAAGACAACAGCAATAAAAACATTGATAACTTAAAATTCATAAAATATAATTAAATTGTATCTAGTTTTGCATTATTTTATTTTATTATATTTAGTACTCATTTTAACTAGAAAATAACTATTGTATATAATTTGGCATTATTTTATTTTATTATATTTAGTACTCTTTTTAACTAGAAAATAACTACTTAAAAAATCTTATATTATAATTTTAGTAGTAGATCATCAATGATTAAAATTAATTATTTGATTTATTTTTTTGCCTCAAACTTATATAAATGAATTTTGTTTCATTGTAATTGATGAATATATTAATTTTATCTTTTTTATGAAAAATAATTTAATAAGACTACAAAAAATTCCGATTAATTTCCAACCCGATCCATCATGTCCTGTCCCATAAACCCAAATATCTTCCCGTTTTGTCCCAAAAAATGGGACGGAACTACGTACCTATTAAACGGGATTGGAACTCTATTTTTTATTTCCCTATATTTTGGAATAGACTGAAAATTATGTAATTCTTGTCCCATCCCAAACCATGCACACTCCTATTATAAATTATAGATTTGTAGTTTGTTTGAATTTAAATAAATTAATTAAGCTTTTAAGAGTTTATTTGGCAAAATTAATCGTTTTGGTAATTGTTAGTTGTTTGAGTAGCATTTAGTTGTTTGAGTAGTTAGATGTTTGAGTAGTTTTTCATAGAAAATTAAAAGTTAAATATTACATAGGTTAAAATTTTATAAAACATTATCTTAACCTTTAAAAGTTAGTTCAAACGTTATATTACCGAACACTATAAAGGATACATTTAGCTTTTTGACTGATCAAACCGTTAAACGCTATGTTACCAAAAATTTTAAAAAATAACATTTTATAAAGGTTAAGGTAACATTTTAAAAAAAGTTAACTCATATAATATTTATCTTTTATCATTTTATGAAAAACTACTTAAAAAACTAACAGATATACGCTACTAAAATAGCTAACAACTACCAAAATAGTCACTTTTGTGCAATAGACCCTTTATTTTAGTTCCCTCCCACCACCATTACTCAACTTACAGTATGTGCTATGTGCCTGTTTTTGCCATTAAATTATTTTTTTTCATTTATTTTTAATTTTAGATTTTTTTTAATTTTAGTTTCTTTTTTTAATTTTAGCTTTAGGTATGATTTTAATTTTAGGTTTGATTTCATTCTATGAATACAAAAAAAAAATTAAATAAATTTTAAAATATGGAATAATATTATAAATTTATTATTCAATTGTTTCTCATTGCTTATTTGATTAAAAATTAAAAACTTGAAAAAAGTTTCGAATTCTAGATTCATATAATAAACACATGCAAAGAGATGGATTTATTATAATAATTCATGATTCTGTTTTAATATTGTAATAAATTATATAAAATTGAATTAATTAAATTTTAAAATTAAAATAATATATTTAAAATTCTGAACACATTAGTTGCATTGTAACTTCTAATATAAAAATTTTAGGAAATCATTTCTTTTCTATTGAAAGTTATTATTTTAACTCAAATATTTTTCTTATTTTGTTGTCATTTATATTATTTTATTAAAATTTTTTTGACTATATATAAGGTATAATCCCTCCATCCATAATTTTTATCTTAGTTTCCTTTTTCATCGGTACTAAATTTTTATCTTAGAAGTGAACAATATTTAAGTTTACTATTTTATCATTATTTAGTAGGCTTCTTTCTTAATAAATATATTAGTCAAATTACTATAAAACTAAAATATTAATCCTTAATCTTCCACTTATGCATTAGCCAATTGTCTTAATAATTGGATAAATAATTATAGTTTGTAACAAGACAACAATATAATTATAATACTAATGTAAGAGTATACTGTGAAAAATAAAGAAAAAAATTTATAGTTTAATCATATTTATTAAATTTTATTAATCGGTGTACAAGTCAAACCAAGATAAATATTATGCGATGAAAGAAATATTTATTTATATAATTATACCATTTTTAGATATTTGACCATTTGTAGTCATGAAAAAATTGAAACTATTGATTATTTTTCAAAAGAAAATATATTAACCCATTTGAAACCCAATGATATTCAATAATGAAGATAGCAAAGACAAAAACTTAAAAACAAAATGGAAGATAATTTCTTAAATGATCATTTGATTGTTTATAACGGAAAAAAAAACTGCAATATTGTTGATTCAATTATAGATGATTTTAGCACTATAAAAGAATGATGAGTAAAACTTGTGTATAGCAACAAAAAAATAATGTTTTAGGTCAAGTAAGGATTCAAATAATTTTTTATATTATTTTAATAATTTTTTTTAACCTTCAAAAAAAATTTTTTTTTTTTTTTTACAAAATGTTAAAGTTAATTATTTCTTTTCACTTATACTTTAAATACTTATATTTGGCCAAGTAAATAAATTCATCTATGAAATTTGCAACTTTAACCTTGTAGTATCTTAAACTTTGTAAATGGCATTTTCTGCACTTGAACTTGCAAATTTTGTTAACATTCCACACCTTTCCACACTAATAGGTTTTAGGATTTTATTTTTTATATGTAAAATATTAATTTGATGTGTAGTTAGCATAACTTTTATAACAATAATTTTTAAAATTTTTAATTATTTTAATAAGTATTTAATTGATCTAATTTTACAAGTTGAAGTGTTCAGTAAAATAATCATGCAAGTTAAAGTGCTTAATGGGTCTAATTTTATAAGTTTTAGTATTTAATGGGTCAAAATAAAAGTAGAGAGTGCCACAAGATAAAGTAACAAAATTCAGAGAGTGAATTTATGTATTTGGCCTAATTTCATTGGTATATGTTTTAAATTAAGAACAAGGATGCATAATGCTCATACAGTAAATTAAAGACATTTACTTTTAATCGTGTTTAATTTTTTATTCATCGTATGAAATGACAAATATATTTTGACATCTTAAAAAATCTTGGCTCCATCAATGAATACGATAACTTCTAAGAAAAACATATATACAAAGTAAACTAATGTAACAAAAGTTTTATATCTCTATCAATCAGATGTTGTGTGTTTGGTCTTATCATTAGTATGGAAAATCAAAGATATCAAGTTTGAATTTTCTGAACCACAAAAGTTTTTAAGAATTCAGTGAGTACTTGTACACAATTTATAATAATTGATTTAAATTTTACTAGCGGCTTAGACTAATGATAAATAAAAAATTAGTTATAAAGAAAAGAGAATTTAAATTTAAAAAGTAAATTTAGATTCAAACTTATTCATAAAAAATGGTATATTACATAGATTGGAACTTTGTTATTTTAATCTTGTGACATCCTTAACTTTTATTTTGACCTATCAAACACTTCAACTTATTAAATTATACCTATTAAATACTTCAATTTTCAAATTTATTTTATTGAACACTTCAACTTGTTAAAATTAAATCAATTACACACTCATTAAAAAGTTAAAATTCCTGAAAATTATTGTTCCAAAAATCATGCTAACTACATATCAAGTTGATATTTTGCAAGTAAAAAAAAAAAACACATCAAGGCATAGTCTAGTGATAAGTGCATATACGACCAGACTGTAGGTCCAGGTTAAAATCCCCCTTCGTCCAACACTAAAAAAAAAAAAAAAAAAAAAAAAAACCTAAAAAATTGATATTAGTGTTAAAATGATATCTAATATTACCAAAATTTATAAATTCAGTGTACGATAAATTATCCATAAAGTTCAGGGTGTTACAAAATTAATGTAATAAAGTTTAGGTGTTAATTTATATATCAGCCTAAAAAAAAAAATCTACTTATTAACTAGAAGAGAAATCGAAAATAGCCTAAAATAGAAAGAAAAAGAGAAAAAGAAAAAGTTTACATACATGACTTCAATGGAAAGAGACTTGAGAAGGACTATCACTTTCCTTTTTCCTTTTCATTCTTCACTTTTGGCAGGCTTCCCAATGCATGCACAGGTGCAGTGTTGTTATCTAGTACGAAAAAGTTATTCTTTAGAATAGATGTTAAAATTTTATATCTTGAAAGAAAGATTGAAATGAGTGAAAATATATTTTTTTTTTTTTACTTTTTGATTTTGGTAATTTTATCTTTTAAAACGTTATATACAGTAAAATAAAATTATTTTAATATACAATTTTCTTTAGTAATTTAAAATAAAATCAAAAATTCAAAAATTAAGAAACACAATCACTATTACTCTATGATTGGTTTGTTTCTAATTTTTAAGTCAGACGATAAATAAAATAATTTGCATATACTTATGAAATTTGTACTTGCCAAATTTCTTTTTCTACAGTTTAGTACTATACTATTCATTTTTACGAAATGCGTTTCCATGTGGACAATGCTTTTTCTGTATTCTTTTTTTTAACCCTTTTAATTTTTTTTACTTATATAATATTAAAGTATAAATTTTTATTTAGATTAAAATAAATATAATTGATTAATTTGTATTACGCTTTTTTTACAAACTACTATTACTTTTTATATACTTAATTTTATTTTTATAAAATAAAGTGGCCTCAAAATAAAGTTCAACCCAATCTCTAAACCTAACCTTTCAGTCTCTAATTTATAAATGCAAATTCTTGAAACCTTAATAAGTGCCCGAAAAGAAAATCAAACTATCATTCAATCCATATCACCTGGCCTTAACCCTAAAATCAACATATATATACAACTATAACAAAAAAAATATAAATAAAATTATTTTTTACTGCTAAGTAAAAGAAAAAAGTGGAAGGATGATTCGAATTGATGATGATAATCACTTTGGTTATAGTGGCAATATTACTTACCAGTGCATTAGAGAAAAGAATATATGCATATATACAAATTCTTGAAACCCCAAATAGTGACCTAAAACAGAAATATATAGTTCTAGTTTCTTTTCAATTTTTTAAATTTTATTTTCTTTCAAGTCAAATAGACTGATATAAGAGAAAAAATATATCAAAACAAATTAAAAATGCTTAATCATCACGAGGCCATCCCTTTATTACAAGGAAGATAAAAATCTCTTACTAAATTAAAGTGATAGTAGTTACAAATTAATTCAGTAACGAAAAAGAAAATAAAAAATAAAAAATTATTATTAAGAATAAAACTCTTTTAAGAAATCAACATATAACAAGAAATAAATTATATTAAAAAATTACTAATTTAAATTTCAAAATCAACTCCTCCTTCAATTCGAAATGCCATAATTTAATGAAATTTAAAGTTGATGGACAAAAAAAAAAAAAAAAAGACTAAAATCAAGTCAATAAGTAGAAATTACAAAGCAAATCATGCTAGGATTCAATATTTTGATCAGTTAATGACTTTATTCAAGTACAGTAAAAGTCAAATAAACCCAGTACAACACAAACAACAGAGTTGATTTATCAAGCATAAATAGATAATCAAATGAATGTGAGAATACAATGATCAAGAGATGAAAGAGGAGAAAACAACACAGTCAATTTTATAGTGGTTCGGCTCTTATCATGCCTACATCCACTCATCAAGAAGCTCTCTTGAGATCCTCCACTATCATATTGTTTTCAAGGGCCAGACCAAAGCCAAATACAATGAGATAGTTCAACACCTAGAATTAACCATTCCCCATAATTTTTTCAAATGACTTATAAACTTATCCTTTCTAGTTTTTGGCAAAGAACTAAATAAAAACTTAACCCCACTAGTTTTTATCAAGAACTAGAAAACTTACAAAACTTGCTCTTATTCAAAAAGAGGTGCTTGATTATTTAAACAACACAAGCTTCACACAAGCTTTGTTCTCATAAGATTTTGCATTTTTGTTTTTCCTCTACTCTATTCTAGATTAACAAAAACCTGTAATAGAAAGAAAGTTATGCCCATTTAAGCTTAGGAAAGAGATTTTAAAATGTTTTTCAATTTAGTTTTGAAAATTTCTCTCAAAATATGATTCATTTTTTTCTCTTAGAAATAATGCATTTGAAGCATAAAGAAGAAGAATAAGATGAAGGCTTATGATGAGAGTTTTAGAAATTTAAAATAGTAAACACAAATTTTCTCTAATAAAAATTAATTTTTTCTTTTCTTTTAAAAAATCATGAAAGCAAGAGGAAGAGAGATGAGAGGATTTGAATAATAAAACCTAAGAACAATTTTTCATTCTCACAATAGATCAAGTATTCTGCCATTCTTTTATATCCAGAAAAACTTTTCTTCACGTTAGAGAGATAAAGTTAACGTTAAAGAGGAAGAGAGGAAGAATAGAGTGATGGCAAAATTTTAGCTAGGAAAAGGGAAGGATATGGATTGTAGTACTTTTTATAGAAATTGGGTCTTTACAAATTTAAAAGCCCAAGGAATTTTAAGATCTTATTTTACCACTAAACTTTTTTAACTTTTGAAAGATGAGATTTGAAAAAAAAAAAAAAAAAAAATTAGGATTTGCAAATACCTTCGCTTGAACCCCTAACTGGAGGTGAACAAGAGGAATGAAAGAAAAAGGATGAGAGAAAAAAAAAAGAAAAAAAAATTCTGTTTATTTATGAAATAATATATTATTATTATTATTATTATTATTCAGTTTTGAAAAATAGGGCAAAATTAAAAATAAGTTTTCAAATTAGAATCAGTTCCTTTAATTATCAAATTTAGATGAGCAATTAAAGTACACTTAAAAATCTTAGTCTGCATTAAAAAGTTATTTTTATTTTAATGTGTGATATATAATATTTAATGGTGAAGTCATATTATAGAGAAGAAGTTTCTTTAATTTAAAACCTTGGTTATGCCCCTGGATATGTGAGTATTTTTATTTATAATCAGGGGCCATAACTACATGTAAAGGGGCAAACGCTTCCAAAGTTGGAAAAAAAAAAAAAATTGTTCAAAATTGAAAAATTAACCATTTCATCTCTCCAAAATTTTAAAAATTATATTTAACCCTCTGAAGTTTTTACCGCCGAGTTTCACTCTATGTTTATAATAAAATAATGCAATTAAAATTAAAAAAGTATTACAATGAAAAACGAGAGGAAAAATGAAATCAAAGTGAAGAATGAAAATCTCACATGGAAATTAGGGATAGGAAAAGTTCTACCCCTAGCTTGGCTGGGGGGACAAATTAAGATGAGAAAGGACTCAAAAAAAAAAAAAAATTTATATTAGGATTTCTTCGGTAAAATATTTATTTTAGTATCATTTAGCTGTTTTAGTAGTGTGTAGCAATTTGAATAGCTTTTTATAAAATTCTAAAAATTAAATATTACAGAAATTAATTTTTTTTAAAAACGTACTTTAATCTCTAAAAATTATTTTAAATATTATATTATCGAATATTATAAAAAATATCAATTAACATTAACTAAAAAAATATTATTGCCCCACACAATTTTAATATCCATTTTACTGTGCCTTTCAGGTCACACTCGGTCATTACCTACCTACCGGTGTTTTCGGGAATTTCCTTGCCAAGTCATTATCATGATTTAGTTGGCTAAGAGGCAACTACTTTAAGAGACTTTTGGGTCCATTCCAGTAAATCTTAACTAAACATCATTAAGCCAGAGTTTAAAACCTTAATCAAAAGTTGATTTGAACTCCACGACCCAATCATATCATGACACCTGGATCCATTGGATTTATACTTATAATATAGAGCGTGAGTTGCTTGTGGATTAAGATATGCTGTTGAAATGATGGTTTGTGCGCAAGATACATATATATATATATGACGGCCAATTAATAGACAAGGAATGCTTTTTAAAGGGTTTTGATTGTAAGAGGGAGCAATTGGTAGGTGAAATTGGATAAACTCAATTGTCCCTAATCATTATATTTAACAAATAAAAGGAAAAAGGACTTGGAGCCCATTATTATGGTTAGTAACATATGGCCCATGGAATCCCAAGAATTGTGGGGTACCCTAGCCCACTTCAAGTTTAATAAACAAGGGTTTTCATTGTTAGGTTTAATTTATTCAAGTGAATCGTTCAATGAAAGAAAAAAAAATTGTACCAAAATATAAAAGCTACACATGTTCCCATTTTTATTTTATAAATTTATCACTAGAAATCATAAATTTAGGAGATATTTGATTAGGGCATATAAACTAGGGAAATGTAACTTTCGGCATCAATATGTAACAAGCATACATTTGATTTTTATTATCAATTATACTTCAAAAATAACGGCGGAATTTGGGGGTGGCAGTAGGTGGCAGTCATCCCCTAATTTTCATTTTTTTTCTTTTGAAATTTACCTTATACAATATAGAAAATTTTATATTTTATCTACAAAAAGTGACTTTTTCGATATTGCCCCCTCTAAATTTTGAAAAAAATTTTTTTGCCCCCTCTAATTATTTTTTCTGGTTCTGCACTGTTTGAAAATATATCATTCAACTTCCCTTACACAAGAAAAATAAATTTCTTATTAAGTGCAATAAATTTATCAATTTATCCTATTATATATCTAAATATATTTAAAATTTTACATTATGGATGTCATTGTCTTTTGTTATTTGAGAGTAATTTATTTTTTAAGAAATTGACTTATATATCAAATACATTCAAATTATAATTTCTGGAAAACAATTTACTTGAAGGTGTTAGACCCTTTTCAACCAAATAAGGCTTTCATTATCCATAATTGGAAATATTATTTTCGTTTAATGTATGCTTATACTGATGTGACAAATTATTAAAAGGTGATTTTAATTTTAATATGTTTCAATGTTTTGTTATAAAATGTCAAATGTGTTAGCAAAATATTATATGTTCAACAACAAATATCTTTTTCTCTTATTATATTAATGTAATTTTTTATGGATAGAAGAAATTCAAATCTAAAATCTTAAAATGAGTTAAAAGATTTATCTTAACGATATTAAATTAACATATTTTTTATATAGACAAACAATCTCATTTACGCTAAAATGTTTCAAAAATCAATTAAATATAATTTCTTTTTAGTATTGGAGAGGAAGATTTAAATATAAATTTATTGGTAAGTGGTGTGCGATTATATATATCTTTTCTATTTATTGACCAAATAAAATTGTTAAGGTGGTCTCATCTATCCTAATGGCTTTCCACAACTTCAGTTTGTTTTTTTGTTATTCATTTGTCAAAGTCAATCTATTTTCTATGTTGTTACTATCAAATATCAAATGTCAACAATAGGTATAGAAAAACATCCAACTCATGAGTTCAACCCCATTAATGGTTTTTTCTTATATTGGGGATAACAATATATATAGAAAGACTTTTTTTTCAAACCTTTTAGAAATTATACTTTTTGAGTTGAGTTTGAATTTACTTCACGTGCTCCTTCTATAGTTTCTTTTATGGAAAATATTTTTGGCATAACTTTTATCAAGTTCAACATAAGTGAAAAGGATATAATGCTCTTAAAAAACTTTTTAACAATTTAAATATTTTTGATATCATATTAAAGATCTGTTTCGCAACAGCGTTTGAGAGAGAGTTTAAAATTTTGACTGTACTAAAATACTGTTTTTGTAAATTATATCGTTCAGTAAAATAGTATATAAAATAACTGTTCGTAGACAAGATAATGTTCATTAAAATGTTTATCCATGTAAGATTTAGCAGTTTCATTTTTGATTAAAATTTTTTTGACAATTATGTCTTTAATTAACTTATATTATCCTTATCCTTAATTAAATTATGTTATCCTTTTTATATTAACATTAGTTTAAAGTCTTTTGCTATGGTATTGCAAGTCTACATTTAAGTTAAAAATTACATTATTTTACGCAAAAATTTAAATAAAATAATTTAATAATGAATTAATAGAGTGATATGTGAGGAAATTGCAGTATCATTTTAGAAATGATAATGATTTCAATTTATATAATTGGACTACACACTATAAATTGACATTCTTTCTTTTTTTATAATGAGTTCACTACTACAGTCATAAGTTAAAATTCTAACTCAATATTTAAATGTCTTTTTTTGTCGTTTTAAATTTAACAGACTATTTTTACCGAACACTTTTACTCTAAATAGCTATATAAACAACCAATAGCTAATATTCAATAGCTAACAGCTATTAAAACAGTTAATAACTACTAAAACAGCTGTTGTCGAATATGCCCTAAGAATATAATTGTAAATGTGCACAGATTGTGCCAGACATAACTTGTGTCATTTAGCAAACTCCTTTTTTTATACATGTTATCAATATAGATAAAATTAGCATGAATATTATCAAATATTTTTTTATTCTATATAATGGCAAAACAAATATATTTGATATTTATATAATAGTAATCAATTTTCACCCATAATTTTATCATATCTAGTGAAATTTCAATTTAATAAATTCCAAAAAAAAAAATCTTTTCCAATTTTCAATATATATATATATAATTAATTAATGGGTTTGGCTTTAGTGTAATTAACACAACAAATTTGCCAGCTCTTTCAGGTCCTTTTGTTAGTCTACAAGTCCTTATCTTCTTTTCAATTTGCCCACCTCCTTTTTTCTTTCAGTCATAAAAAGCAATTATGGGATTTGGAACTCAATAGGATTGCAACCCTTTTCTGCTCAAGAAGACACCACCTTTTTACCACTTTTTATCACTTTTATTTTATCTTATGAAATATTTGCAATAATCTTCAACATCTCCACATGGTAGGGTCCAAATTGTAGCTTGGATTGTGTTTAAAAAATGGGGCAATTTCGCTGACAAAATGTCAATCATCATTAGTCTAAAGTCCATCAACACCCAATTTTTATTATGCAAAAGTTCTAAACCTATAAAGTGATAGTTTTGGAGCATTAAAGGTATCCCCATGTCATATATATGCAAGCATTAGCATAAAACACATAATTTCAAACCTAGTTAGGTTCTAATTTCAAGTTCTCAAGCATGTGACCATTGAAATAATTTTAGACTCACTATGTATACATAAATTCTACTGTAATTTAAAAGAAAAAACTAATAAATTGGTATTTGACTTATAATCAAATTAATATTTGAGGATCTCTATTTTTTAAAACTTTGAGATCCTTAAATTATATTTTTATTAATACTTTAGTCCCTCAGCGTAAAACAGAGAGACCGAAGTGTTACCGAAAATCATAAGGAAAAGTTTAAAGTGTTAACGGAAATCATAAATTAGTGATCTTATTATTTATTTGATTACAAGTTAGAGACCAATTTTTTAGTTAATTACAAGTTAAAAGAGACTATTTGAGATGGAAGGACTAATATGTTAACATAATCATAATCATAAGTTAAGGACCTCATAGTTAATTTTTAAAAATGGACATTCTCATGTGTTAATTTGACTATAATTTAGGGAATAATTTATTATTTTTCCATTAAAACATCAATTCTAATTGACTTTATATCTTTCAATTTAAATAATAGTCTTTTTTTTCTTTTTTCAATTCCCTGGTAGGGTATTTTCAACTTTTCCATTATTTTCCCAAAATTCTGCTAATTGTTACTTTTTTTTTTTTTCGGTAGAAAGACCTAATAAACTCAATATAATGGCAGGATAGTAATTCCATTGCTAAGCAATTCATTCAATAATTTCACTAATAGTTGATAGATATTTGAAGATTGTCTTAAATTATTTTTGAATGTCTCAAAGAGAAATTATGAAAAGAAATTTGAATGCTATTAGACTATAGCAAATTATAAATAAACTACTTTTTACACATTATTTGATTGCATTAAGAGATAACAATATATGAAAGTTACAATTATGGCCATTAGGATCTCCATGCTTAAAAAAAAAGGGCTTGTGAGGCTTACATTTGAGAAGAGTGGTGGGGCTGTAAAGGCTTGAGTACTGCAAAAATTAAAGAAGTCCATAAAGGATAGAGAGGGCCATGAGTCAACCTTTCTTTCTTTCTTTTTTTCTCTGTCTAAAAAATTTCTATTTATGGATTGGCCGGTTTAAGTTTGTCATCTCGATGACTTGCTAAAATTATTCTAAGGTAAATTGCTAAAATTTTTAGGTCATATACTCATATTTTTTTAAAATTTATTGTAGACTTTTATGGGCCGAAATAATACTTGTAGGCTACAGAACAAGTGATAGTTTTTTCCTTGGCTAAAAGAATTCAAACTTGAGACATCTCACTCTTCACATAAGTGAAAAAACCAACTAGATCACCACTTGATTGACAGGTCATATACTCATATTTGGTTGGCTTTTAAAGTGAAATGAAGATATAGATGAATTTTTAAATTATATTTCTTTTTTATTTTTTAAATAATTTAATAATACTTAATAATGATATTAAAATATATAACTAAAATATATATATCATCTAATAAAAGATCTTTGAAATATTAAAAACCTGAACCAAATAAATATATAAATAAAAATTAAATTCTCAATTGAGAAATTATATTTTATACATATTTGGAGCAATATCAAAAAAGTCCATAGATTTAATGTTTGTTATTGTAAGAATTAATTTAATTATTTTAGTTGCATGTTGGGATATCATATTTCTAAATCTATAAATGTGTCACTTACTAGATGTGAATATAATTTAATATTCAAAGGACATTTGAAATTTTAATTTATTCAACAATAAGATATTATATTTAGAAAAGGATGGAAATATTTTTATTTGAAATCTCATGCTTGATTGCAGTTAAGGTTTTTTTTTTTTTTTTTTTTTTTTTAGAAAAATCAAACTAAAATTTCATTAATTGGAAATTGTATACAGATATGAGATACATATCAATATATTTCTATATTTTTATATAAGAAGCTTAATAATAAACCACTTATACAAAGAATAAAAAAACACAATCTTAATTTGAAGTATCTGATCGAGTTGACAGAGCATAAAATTTGTGTTATAGGCAACCGCTTGTTCCACTTGCAAAAGTTTAGTCCCCGTTAGTCATAGTTGTTTGTTTTGAATTTTTTTATTTATTAGAAACATGAAAATGTTTTTAGTTTTTGATTACTTATTTTTTGAAAATTTTTTTTTCTAATTTTTTTTCTTTTTTTGTTCATAATGTGAAAAATTCTTCCAATTATCAAATATTTCTCTTATTAAGTTATTAAAGATTTTAGTTGATAATAAAATTTCAAAAAATCCAAAGTTTCAGATGAAATAATTAAAAATATTTTATAATTTAATTTTAAGGTTTCAATATTACAGTAACTATTGATTATTATGTTGAATAAAAATATAATACCTAAAATTATAATAAATAAATAATACTAAATGACATTAAATTTATATAGATAGAGAAAATAATAATAAATATAAAAATAATATTAAATAGAGAAGACATAGAATAAAAAGCTGAGAATTTGAATAGATTATACTTGTATAGTTTGGATAAATAAATGATATTAGATTATATAGATAAAAAAAATAATAGTAATAATAACAACAACAATAATTTTATGAGGATAAATCTTATAAAAATGAAAAAAATAAGAAGTGTATAATTAAAAATATAAAACACAAATTCTGTAAATCATTATTTGTGGTTTCATAAAATTTATTTTTTCTTTCAAAACAGTTTTCTCAAAACAAAGAAAAAAAAATTAAACAAATTTAAATAAATAGGTTTTATTTATTTTTTAAAGAAAAAACGAAAAATAAGAAACTTAATCAAACGAGACTTAGTATTCTGAGTTCTCCCCAAAATTTTGCAAATAACCATTCTAAAGGAATCTCACGTTCAAAGACTTAATTTATCCTAAAAATATATATTATAATGTTGGAATATTCACATGATAGGAATCTCATTTTGACAACATAATTTGTAATTATCTTAGTCTCTGCTTTTACTTAATTTTTTTTAAGCTATTGTAGACAGTGGAGATTTGCGGTTATCTTTAATTATTTCTTTCACTAACAAATAATCAATGATCAAATTATTTAAATTTGTCATATTGTCTAATCTAATGGCAATTTTCTCTTGTTCCCCCTTAAAAATCAGAAAATCTCTTGATTGTGATTTACACTAAAGGCATTTTCAATTCACATTCTAAGATACTAGCTAACGTATATTAATAGTGGTGGATGGAAAAGTATATTAAGGATATGTTCGGTAATACTAACTATTCTATTAGTTGTTAGCTGTTTAGTTGTTAGTTGTTTCAGCAGCTGTTAGTTGTTTAAATAACGATTGAAAGTGAAAGTGTTCGGTAAAAACAACTGTTTGATTGTCAATTAAATTTAAAATAATAAAGGATATTGAAATATTCACTTAGAATTTTCACTTACAGACATAGAATTAAACTCATTATATATATATATAATTTCACTAAACCTAAATTTTCAAGATTTAAGAAAGCAAAAATTCAAAAGTTCACTATTTATGAATAAAATTAAAAATTCTTAATATTTTAGGGGATCAATATTTTTAATTTTAGTATTTGCTTCAGTTCAAATGCAAATATATAAACAACTGTGAGTACTTGACCTGAGCACCTTGCGTTGGGTTCATAGTGTGACAGCTTATTTAATATGATTGCTTTCTTTGAAAAGGAGTCGCCACTTACATTTTTTATTTTCAAGAAAAAATTTAAGAAAAATCCTAAGTTTGACTCCGGACATTGGTCCAAATGGATAAAATGTACTAATCATCGAAACCGAGTCAGATTCGAGGACTAGGTTTTCGATTTTAAAAACAATCAATTAATTGGTCTAAGTGTTAATGCTTCATCGAACCAAAAACAATTTAAAGATGGATAAATGCATGACAATTATAAGAAAGAAATTTAAAGTAAGCAATAAAGCGATAAATAAAGCAATGAAATAAGTTAATCATGTAGTTAATTAGGTCCTAAATTAATCTTGTCTTAATTTAATTCTAATCATGCATCTAATTAATTCTAAGCTAATAAAACATTTCATTGAGTCTAATTAATTAATTCTATGCTAATTGACTAATTCTAAGTGATCTAATTAATAATCTAAAATAATAATTAATTAAAATTAATTCTAAAATAATAATTAATTATTCGCTTTTCAGCCCATATAAATAGAAGAAATGTAAGAATTTGTATGGAAGGACCTCATAGTGTAACGGCATCATTATTTAGGTCCTTCAAAATAATTATTCAAAAGTTAAGAAATCTAAGTGTTAATTTGGTCATAATTTAGGAACCCGAAAATATTTAACCCTTAAATTAATTAAGGATAGGGGTGTAAAAAATTTTCAATAAAAAGACATAAAATACTAAATGTTAGGTGGGATAACTACTGACTCGTATATAGACTAATTAGGAGAAATTTATTCTTGCCTTATTTACTTTTCCTATTTAGAATTGTATACTTGTATATAAATAGGATGTATTGATGTCATTGAATATACAGAAATAGAGAAACAATTCTTCTCGATAATCTCTAAAATTCCAAGTTGGTATCAGAGTCAGCTCGGAATCAGATCGAAAAGCACTATTAGGGTTTTTTTTTTTTTTTTTTTGGGTAAACCATATAGGTATTTAATCAATTCCTAAACTAATTGAATATACAACTTAATTTAATTTAATTAATTAATTCTAATTAATTCTAAGCTAATTAACTAATTGAGTCTAAATAATCATACATTTAATTAATTAATTCTAAGCTAATTAACTAATTAATTCTAATTGATCAAGCAAGTATTCAATTAATTTTAAACTAATTAAATCTAAATAGTCAGCCATTTAATTAATTCTAAGCTAATTTCGATTAAGCATTTAATCCAACTAAAATATTTAATTAATTTCTAACTAGGCATTTAATTAATTAAACTTAAATTTATCTAATTAGGCATTAAACCTAAGCATACATCCTAATTAAATCTAAATTAAGGGAGAGTGGGACTTACCATTAGAAGCATGCTTGTACAGTGTCTTAGAGATGGTGGCTTCACAATTTTTTTTCGTCTTACGCATCCAAATTCTTCAAATCGTCTTACGCGTCCAAATTCTTCAACTTGAAAGCTCTCAAAAGAACTCAAAATCGGTATTTTTAGAACCTTAAACTATTTGGCCTCCCACTTATATGTTAATATTCTTTTAATCACACTTTTTAGGAGCAAAGACCCGTTTTAAGGTTACTTACATTGATTCATCCAAGGGGTGATCCAATTGTGTATAAATGATGAGATTGAGGGGGTATTTATAGGCTAAGAGAGTAGGGGCGAGAGTTGTGTGCAAGCTATGTGGGATTGAAGTGTTCTTGGGTGAAAAATGGTGCAAAAAGGGTGTTTTTTGATCAAATTTTTTATCAGGGATTGGCCAAAGGCGAATGGCCAGAGGCAAACAATCAGGTTTGGCCAGTGACTAAGGTCAGCTGGCCAGTGGTTAAACCCCTGGTTGGTCAACAAGACTAGTTTGGTTTAATTTTTAATTTGGCTTATTTGAGCCCTAATTTCAGTTTGAATTTTGGCCTGTAATATACCGTGGAAAATATCTAAATTTCTAGTTTTTAATCCAATTTGAATCACTCAAAAATTTATCTGTAACTCAAGATATGATCAAACGAGTAGAAAGATGTTACTTTTTTAGTGCTTTCCATGTGTAGTATTTTGTGCTCATGGTTTGAAGCTCGTTTCGACTTCGATTTTGGCCTATAATATATCATTAGAAAGATATTTTTATCTAATTTCTAATGGTGTAAACTTTATGTTAAAATTATTTCTTTGGCAAAAGTTATGACCAAAAGAGTAGTAAAGATCACCATTTATTTGCTAGGTTGACCTCCAAGTTTTGACTGATTTGCTATTAGATTGAACTATACCTTTAGTGACCGATTTTCTTTGATATAAAGGTGTGAAAAATATATGTTCACACTCGTATAAATTTTTTTGTCCATGTGGATACCTAACTAAGTAAGAGATAAGATTCCCTTAGACTAAATCATCATTCCGGCTGCTAACTCGATATCATGCACTTAATTGCAAATTATTTTTGAGTCTACAAACTCAGCTGTAAACTTTTTAGGTTCAAACACCAAAAATAGAATATTTTAAAATTTTAAGATATCAAAATATAATTAACCTAAACAAAATGATAAAACAAAAGTAATTAGTATTTACCTTTACGGAGTTAATGAAGTCCAAATAGAATATAAATATAAAGTAGTTGTTGGCTTATATGAAAAAAAGTTTAAATCATATCTGCTTGAATCAACAGCTGATTGCGACCTGTATTAGTTATTAATTACTGATTAAGAAGTTTACTAAATATCTACAACATAACTGTTAGATACAAATCAACTAAACTAAACATTCTCTAATTATATATTTCATTAATGTTTATTTTATCCTTCAATACAATAAAGAAAAAAAAAATAGCATCTATAAGTAATGGTTTCATTTTTAAGTTCGTTAACCTTAATTTTAAGTAGAAAGTAACAAAGTATTAAATAAATCAGAAATAATCATAAGGCATACTTTTGACTGTTTTCTTATTTTAAATTTATAATTATATGAAGAGCTAAAATATTATATTATTTTAATAAGTTTGAAAGCAAACAACACTATTCTCATTATAAAACATTACTTTATTGTTCGGTTCGAAATTGGTTAGGTCCGTTGGACTTGCATCTATTAGGATTGCCTTGAAATAGATTGAATTAGTGGTAGTAAACCTATTAGTCCGCATAGAAGAGAGTGAGAATAGGATAGAGACAAGAGGGGGAAAAGAACTAGGTAAGAGAAATATGAAAAAAGTTTAAGAATTAGAGGGTTGGAGAACAGAAAGGCAATAGAGAGAAAAGAAAAGAGAATGAGAAACAGAGTAAATGCTTAGTGCATTAAAGTTAGTTGTATTAGATTGTATGCATTTACAAGAGTGTCAACTCTTATTCTAGAATATGAATTTAAGGAGTGTATTTCAAAAAAAAAAAAAAAAGAATACTCTAGAATATCTACAATCCGATTCTACTTATACAATTTGTACGATTTTGATAGTATACTATTTACAGTTTTGTACGTTATTTAAAGTGTAGACTTGAAGCCAAGTAAAAATATTCATTAATCCTTTCTTGGGCCTAAAAATATCTTCTCTAAAATGGACTGGGATAAATAGCCCATACTTAGCTTAATTTTTAGGCCCACATTAACAATTACCTCAAGTTTTTTTAAATTTATAAAATAATGAAAATAATAAATCAATTAATAACTGCCAATTAAAATCTATATTATTTTCCTACAAAAATAAAATCTGTAAAAATTAGGAAATAATATAAAAAAAAGATTTACTTCAAAATGGCCCATTATTTTATTTTTCTATCCTTTAAACCCTAATTTGAAGGTAAACAACAAATTAACTTTTAATTAACTCCCATTTACGTGATAGTAAAACTCAAATTAAGATTAACAGATGATCATCATCGTCATCGTCTAACCTACTCTTATGAACTTCCAAGCATTACCTAAGCCTTCTACTTCAAGTATTTGAGCAGTTGTAATAAATCCCATTACTTTACACACAATAATTAATAATATCTTCCAAGGAATGCCTGCTTATCCAACAGCTAGCATTCCGATTAGTTTCCAATCTCCGCTGATTAAGCAAAACACTTTATAATCATTTGACTTTAGATTAATAATCGCTATGCCTCCTAACTTTTTATTAATCTTCGTTTACACTTTTTTACATAGATCTCTAACGAATACATAATTTAACGCTGAATTTAAATAAAAAGAATTTTGTGATGTTCATTAATTTTAAAATCGACTTTATAGCATCGGGAATATTGCTTTTTGTAATAATTTCATACCATTTTTTTTATTAATAAGGGCAATATTTAAGATTTTTAATTTTTATATATAAAATATTAATATGGTATGATGATTCGTGGTTAATTTGACTTTTGAAATTATATTTTTTACATTTTTTAATTATCTAATAAGTGTTTAATTGATTTAATTTTAGGAATTTGAGTGTTCAATGAGTAAAATTAAACTATTAATATATTTAATTTGATAAGCTTAAGTGTTCAGTAGATCAAAGTTTTCATTGAGAGTGACGTAAAGTTTTCGTTAAAGGTACACACAGAAATTAATTTATGTATCGATCTAAAACATCTCGGGTGGAATACTTTACTTTAATCTACATTCATTCTTTATAGATAGTCACTCTTTATTAAAATATCTAACACGTGTTAGTCCAGTTATATTAATAAAATATGAAAATTTCTTTTTTAATAATTAATATTCAATCTGATTAGAGAAAATTCTAAAATTGTCTAAAGAACCGTTTCATATTTAACTGATTTCAGAATATCCATATCAATAAATACCAAAAAAAAATATAATACTGTAGCTTCCCGCATCTATCTCATTGAATTGATAATGGCAATTTTCACATTTTTTCAACACTTGAGAAGAGAATATAAGGATTTTGCAATTTTCTTGAATTAAATTTATCAATAAATTGTCAGTAGCAGATAAATTCCCTTCAGTATTTGAATCTGCAATAGAGAAATAATTAAGGCCCATGAAAAAAGACCAACCCAAAACAAACAAAGTACTGGAGTACATAATTAGCCCACCCCTGAATTTTAAGCAATATTGCAATTTTTCATGGTTAATTAATTCAATAAATATTACGAAATATTTTGATTTTCTCTTAATTTGTATTTTGGTTTTTATTATTTCAAAGACCATAAGGTTTTTTAACTAATAATTTTAGTTCCTAATTATAAAATTGTGATTTTTTCATAGTTTAGCTTGTAATATTGTTGAATTATAATATTATAATATTATTAGAATGAGAAGAAAAATATTGGGATCGTCAAAGATTAGTATACTAATTTCCTATATAAATCTAAATTCTATTGAATAAAACAAATAATATTATAATAATGTAATGTTACATATTAATTACGGTAAGAATACTAATTCAATTAGAAATCTTAATATTTTTTAAATTAAAAGCCCATTTGGAATAAATTTGTGAAATTCATTTGGAAATCCAAAATGTTGTGTTTAGAATGAAAAAAATACAGATTAAAATTCTAGGAATTGAATTTTATGAAATTGGGTATGCCTAACTCAAATTCTACTAAAATTGATGGAATTTGTAAATGAATTCCACGAATTTGACCATTTAAATGTTTGTTGATAAAATTACTCTCTACTGTAAACTCAACAATTTTTACTTTTTTGTTCCTTTTAATTTTCTACAAACAGACAATTGCAAAAACCTATTATCATTACAAATTTCTTGATAGTGTTGGCTACGAGTCATCAGGCTTATTAAGTACGAATCCTCCTTTGAGCTTTGTATTTCACCTGCTATCATCACTACCTATATTGGAGTTCACTCCCACATTTATTCGTAGATTTTAACTTAATTTATCCTTGAAACAAGGTCACTGCTACTAGAATAATTACAATTTGAATTAGATAGCGTTTATTTATTAAATTTAAGGATAAAGGTTTTAAATAAAATGGTAGTTAATTCTGCAAACCCTTTTCGTCAATTTTGAATCACATCTTTGCTTGCTCTGAACACTTAATGTTTCATTAAAAAGCATATTCTTATTTAAGCGACCTTGTTAAAAGCATTCATTGTAAAATCTCAAAACTAAAGATATTTGTAAGACTCATTTTTTTAAAACATAATATCTAGGTAACTTAATCAAACTTCTTGAGTTTGAAAACATAAAGTTCTAAGCAAAATTTCAAAGATGCAATTTCTGCCAAACTGTTTTTCTCGAGTAGTCAATTCACTCGATTTCTGTACTCCAGATACTTTAAATTTTCATCCAAAGGATTTTTTTTTTTTTTTTTTTTTTTTTTTTGCAATAGAATGACTTTGGCATAATTCTTTATTGGAAAATTTTGAAGAGAACTGAAATTACCTTGAATGGATAAGATTCTAAAGTGATTGATTTAGTTGTTAATTTAAAAAAGTAGCATACTTAGATAAATGAAGTATATTACATAAGAAAGCGATAAACTTACTTGCTTGAAAACCGATGATTTGTAAAACTCAATTATGCTTTTTTTTAAATCTATTAATTCTTAAATTCAATTATTGGAAAGATATTTCAAAACTATTCGGTAAAGTCACATTTCAAAACAAAATTCAACATAATTCTTTCAGTAGCAGGTCTCCTATGGAGGTTTTTCTTACCCGACTATTCTTGTGCGCAACAATAATATAGATTTTCATGAGTTCTTAGTTGCTAAGTACATTTATTCATGGGTTTTTTCTGGATATCCTCAGGGCTAGATCTTTTCTTCTTATCTTGCCATTTATTTGCATGTCACCCTGAATTCTTAATGTTTTATCATTCTATAACTATTAGAAACCTTCCTTATGAGTCCTTATTATTTCGTTTGTTCCGTAGCTCTTCAATAGTTCTTACATTTGATGTGCTCTCAAAACATAATGAAAACAAAATTTTCAAACTATGACATCATTGAGACAAGGTAGTTAAAACCAACTAAGGATATGGCCACGATAACATGCAACTCAAGGAAATCATTGTCATCCAACACTTTTTTATTTAAAAAGCGTAACCGAGATTTGAATTCTTAGATCGAGTAAACTAGATATAAAGATAAAATAATTCTATAGTAATTAGAAAGTGTTGTTGGCTCAATGGTCAATTTCTAATCTCGGAATTTTGATGATTAAAATAAAACAAATAAATTTAAATTATATTATTTGTGCTAATGTTATTTTATGTAGAATTCTTATGGAAAGAAAACGAACAAGGCAAGTCCTAAATTGTGTGTGAAGATATCTGAAGACCCTAGTGGTTAGGTTTTTTAGGATACATTGTAGGATAGAGAGAAAATTCATCTTTAAGCACATAAACTTATTTTTTCTCTCATCAAAAATATTTTTCGGAAATTAGATTCTTCAAAAATATTTCTTTCGTCAAAAATTTATTTTCGAAAAGATTCTTTAAAAATCAAAATGATTTAATTACCTAAAATTAAAGAGATTATGTCTCTAACAATTTTGGTAATAAATCATACACTTTCTTTTTCGGAAATTCCTTTTGAAGATCTAAAGAATTTTAATTTATTCTCTTACCTAAAACGAAGGAAGATTGTATCTTTTCGTTTTTAGTAAGTAAGTATTTTATTCGAAAAATATTTTCCACATAAAATGCTTTCAAAAATCTTCTTGTTTAAAGGAAAGGAAGATCTTCTTTTATTCTCTTACCAAAAGGATAAAACAAGTTTTTGGTAACTAAGATTTTCGTATCTTCTAAATAAGGAAAGCAAATATTCTGATTTCAAAATGAAATATCTACTTTCCAAAAGCGAGAGTCACTTATCTCTCTATAAAAAGGAGTTTTCACTCTTTGAACAAGTGGAAGAAAGAGTTTTCGTTTTAAGAGTATTCACCTATTGATCATATCCTTTATATCTCAAAACTTACTCTCTACCCCCATTTTTCTTTTCATCTTTATACTTCACGTTTTTATCTTTAAAGAGAAAAGAATTTTGTTAACTACTTTTGAAAAACGGTTCTGTGTTCTAAACGATTTTCTAATCTGAAAAACTGTTTTTCCTGTGCTTATATTTGCATTTCTTTCTGTCTATTTAGATTCTGTAATCTATAGTAGATAGATTTTTATTTGATAAACGTTTGTGTAATAGCTTAGGTTAGAAGCTATTGTGAAAGAGGTTATCAAACAACCTTCTCCGTGAGACAGATTCTAATGTCTTGAATTGAGTTTCTGTACTCTGCCAAAAACAGAAAGGGTTGAGGTTAACTAGAACCTTTGGAAAATCTAGTGGGATAAAAGGGTAGATCTAGGTGTTGATCTATTGCCTTGTACTGTTGGTTTGTCTCTTACCCTTGAAAAGAGATAACATAGTTGAGGATCTCAAGATGAGTCTTGGGGAGTGGATGTAGGCGAGTTAGTGCCGAACCACTATAAATCACTGTGTTGATTTTTTCTAATTTCTGAAGTTTTACTTGATACTGCTTTACTTACACTTCTGTTTATATTTTAGAAATGCTAAAGTTGTTAATGATTCTGATGTTCTAAAACTGGAATAAGTCTTATTTTCTCTGAATATTAGAACTCTGGAATTCTGATAAGTAAATATACCAAGTTCTAAACTGTTTAATTTTTTTACAGTATATTTCACTACTTGGGTTTCTAATTAATTTTCTAAACTTTGTGAGGAAGTTTTAATTACAATAGCTTTCCATCATAAAGTAGTTCTGATACTTGATTAAGTCTTTGTGAAGCAGTTCTAATTTCAATAACTGTCTCTCACACAGTCTTATATGATTTTCTAAACTTTATGAGGAAGTTCTAATTTCAGTAACTTTCCTTCATAAAGCAATTCTGATGTCGGATAAGACACTATGAAGCAGTTCTAATCAATAGCTGCACTTTGCATAGTCTTTCTATTTTCATGAATAGAACATTGTGAGGAAGTTCTAATCCATAACTTATCCTTACAAGTTCTTTACTTTTCCGCTGCACTTAGAATTCTATATTTTTGTTTTAAATTCTAAAATTAATATCTGTTTTTAGAAAATCCAATTCACCCCCCTCTTGGGTTGTGCCATATATATACGAGACCCACAATCTAGTATCAGAGCTTTGGCTCTTGACTTACCGAAGCTTAACCGCTTAAGAGATAAGATCCCATGGCAACCCCACTTCCTCTTACTTCTTTAGAAGGTCAATCTGTTTCTAGACCTCCTTTGTTCAATGGTTCTAATTACTCTTACTGGAAAACTAGAATGGAAAACTTCATGAAATCAGTTGATATAAACTGCTGGAGGAATGTTATCACTGGTCCTCGTATTCCCATGAAAGTTGTAGGAGATGAGATTGTTAGAAAAACAAAAGAAGAATATACAGATGCTGATTGGAATGATATTGCTATAAATGCAAAAGCTATCAATATTCTTCATTGTGCTTTAGATGCAACAGAATACAACAAAGTGTCTGGATGTAAATCGGCGACAGAAGTATGGAAAAAACTTAAAGTCACCTATGAGGGTACAGATAGAGTAAAGGAATCCAGAATAAATATCATTTGGAGAGAATATGAAATGTTCAGTATGAAGGAAGGAGAAACTATTGCAAAGTTAAATTCTAGATTTACTAATATAGTTAATCCTTTGAGAACTGTCGGTAAGGAAATTTCAAAAGATGAGCTTGTTAAGAAAATCCATAGAATTCTACCTAAAAAATGGGATTCTATAGGAACTGTCATGAATTACAAAGAGATTCCTGTCACTGATGATTATCTTATAGGAGCTCTCGTTTCAGAAGAAATGAAATCTTCTTTGACTACAGAAGATAAGAAAAAGAAAGGACTGGCTCTGAGAGTAGATTCTAGTGAAGAAAGTTCTTCCGATCTTGATATTGATGATTTAGCACTCGTTGCTAAAAGATTCAAAAAGTTCTATAGAAAGAGTGGAAGGCCACAGAAAAAGTTTAACAAAAAGAACTTTCCACCCAAAAATGGTAACTTACCTAAGAAAGAACCTTCTGAAGTGGTTTGTTATGAATGCAACAAACCCGGACATATCAAGCCTAATTGTCCTAAACTGAAAAAGAAGTCAACGAAAGAGAAGCTGAAGCAGGCTTTCGTAGCTGCTTGGAGTGATTCAGATAATTCTAATTCTGAAAGCCATAGTGATCAAGAAGAAATTGCTAATATTTGTCTAATGGCTACTATCGATCCTGACTCCAAAGAAATCAGTACTCTGACTTCAACACAGAAAGCTGAGATCAATGAAACAAATGCAATGGTCCAAAAGCATGAAGAAAGCACTGTAAGTATTTCTGAACCAGAATCAGAAAATGATCTTCTAAATACTTACAATAACCTTTGCAATGAGTTTGAAAAGCTTGTTAGAAAGCATAAAGTTCTAAAGAAAGATTTCAGAAAATTAAAGTCTGAAAGTAATCATTTTAAAGATGCTTTTCATCAAGAAATTACATGCAAAGATCTTATCACAGAAATCAAAGATCTTAAAAGTTGTAATAATCAATTTTCAGAAAATCTGACACATCTTGAAGAAAAATGCAAAAATTTGAATTCTGAAAATGAATCTTTGAAAACTGAGGTTAGAATTTTAAAATCAATTTCAAAATCGTTTTCTAAAGAAAAGACAAGTTCTAACTATGATGGCATTTATAAACTGAATTGTGTTTCTAATAAGAAAAATGCAGTTTCTAATGTTGTGACTGTGAACCCTCCCCCGAAGGCAAAATTATGCTAGAACGAGGTATGCTCACGTGTGTGTTTTATGAAGTCGCCACCTAGTTTATTTTTATAAGGGAAAACTAAGAAAGAACCCTAAATGACTCCAATTTTAATTAACCTAAGTCTAGATTAATTACCCCAAAGTTTAAGGCACGATCTACGAACTCGAGGTGGATCCCGAGATTATGTCATGCTGATTAACTAACCTAAGTGTAAATGCTTTGCAAGGTACATTGATGCAATTGGACCAGTAAAGTGTCTTGGTGATTTCGACTTGCCACTCGGGGTTGAATCCCGAACGTGCCTACGTACTCTCGTTTGAATGAGAGATCAAAGCCGACGTAGTTCGATAAAGCCTATTCGAAGGCATTTTGAAGCGGTATGCTTCATGCATGAGTGTGTGCATGCTTCGTGCATTTTTTAGGCATTTTTGCCAAAGATTGATTGATTTTTTGTTTTAGGCATTTGTTGCCAAAAGGTGTTTGATTGGGCAATTTATTGCCAAAAATTGATGTTTGGGCTATTTATCGCCAAAATGGTTGATTAAGGTATTTGTGCCAAAAGTTGATATTTGATTAGGCAATTTGTTACCAAAGATTGGTTAGGCAATTTGTCGCTAGAGTGATTGATTAAGGGCATTTGTGCCAAAGGGGTTTTGTTGGGCGATTTGTCGCCAAAATGATTAAGGCATTCGTGCCAAAAGATGATATGTAATTTAGGCAATTTATTGCCAAAGAAAAGGTGATATTTGGGCGATTTGTCGCCAAAAAGTAGTTATTTGAATTATAGGCAATTTGTTGCCAAAAGCGATTGATTAAACCGTAGGCAATTTGTTGCCAAAACGTGATTGATTAAACTGTAGGCAATTTGTTGCCAAAACGTGATTGATTAAGACTTTTAGCCACAATTATTGATTAATTGGACTTTTAGCCGAACTGTTCGAAATAAAGGCAATTACACCATAGTTATTAATTAACTAGGCACTTTAGCCAATATGTTCGGAGTTAAGCATTAATACCACGATTATTGATTAACCGGGCATTTTAGCCTAAACTTATTTACTTAAGGCAATTTGCTGCCAAAATGACGATGGTGTGAATGCAGTTATTTAATTATTTAATTAGAATTTAGAGTAGAAGAGAATATGCACAAAATGCTGAAATTAAATGGGTAGAGTTTCGTTATTACCTGAGTTAATCGGCGGCCGCTTTTTAGCTTCAGTTTGAAAATTCCAGATTAAGCTCCTCCGCAAGGAGCGTAGGAGAGAAGAGAGCGTGAGAGAAGAGAGCTCCTCCGCAAGGAGCGTAGGAGTCGGTGGTTGTCTGAAAAAAACAAATTTTGAAGGCGAAAAACGGACGTGTCCAGAAGACCCGCCTTTTGGCTATTTTCCTTATAAATAGCTAAAGTTTCAGTTTTACATTCATTTTTAACTTTCAAACTCAAAGATTTCTCTCAAATCCTCTCAACTTCCTCATCATTTTCTTCAATGGCTTCTTCGGGTCACAACAGCGACGAGGATTTTCTGGAGTCTTTGGGAATTTCCCTAGACATCGATCTTACAGCGGACGCAGACACCCACGCTTCCGTGACTGGTATCTATGCCCAGGTAAGTTTACTTTTCTCTTTTTCCTTATTGTCTTTTCTTTCTTTTGGTTCATTCCTTCGTAATAGAAAGGATCTATACTCAGGTTTGGTTAAAGGACCACCTCCAAGTGGTTGCTGCTCCTACTTTCTTGCCTTATAACCCCTCTCAGTATCGTATGAGGAGGATCCTGATCACTCATCTGTCTACTGATTGTGAATACTCAAATTTTGAGGCTTCTCATGTTGTTGGTGGCATGTGAAACTCTTTAAATGGAGGAAAACACGCTACTACAGTGCCATGTCAATTAGTTTGACTTTGCTACAGTAAATTTGACTTTTCTACAGTAACTTTGACTTTGCTGCAGTAACTGTGCAAATAGTCTGGTCGGACCGGAGGCCATTTTGGACATTTACTGGAAATATGTCAATATGGTACTTGAAACGTCCGAAATTTCACGAGGATCGCAGAACCGGTCCCGGAATGATTTTTGGAGGTCGGAAACTCCCAAAAAAGCTCCCGAAGCGAGACATGGTGGCCACCACCAGCTACGGCGGCGTCGGCCGTCGGACACGGCGGCTCCTGCCGCCCAGCATGGGCGGCACCTGCCGCCCCACCGACTGGGCGGCACCTGCCGCCCCACCGACTGGGCGGCACCTGCCGCCCAGCATGGACGACACCTGCCGCCGAGCCAGGCGGCACCTGCCGCCCTGGACCCGAAAATGGCCTATAAATAGGCCATTTTCAGTCCAATTTTGACACCTCTGTCTGTTTTAACGGACGAAACCCTCTCCCTCTCACGCTCCTTGCGTTTTCTTTACCGCTTTTTGCATTTAATTTAATTTTTATTGCATTTTTATTGTGATATTTGGACATTAAAATTAAACAAATTAAAATTAATTAATATTTCCTAAGCGAGGAGCCTAATCCGGAGTTAAGAAGCGGTCGTCGATTAAATAAGGTATGTAAACAAAACTCTGCCTATTTAATTTTAGCACTTCATGCATATTTCTCTTCTACTCTTAATAATTCTACAATTGCATAAATGCATCCACGTCATTATTTTTGGTAAATAAACTGCCTTAATTAATTTGATTAAGCTTAAATGCCCGGTTAATCAATAATCGTGGTATTAAAGTTTAAATCCGACAATATTGGCTAAAAGAGCCTAGTTAATTAATAACTACGGTTCAATTGCCTTATTTCGAACAAATCCGGCTTAAGTCCAATTAATCAATAATTGTGGCTAAAAGCCTTAATCAATCACGTTTCGACAATAAATTGTGATTAAGCTCGAACGCCCGATTAATTGATAATCGTGGCATTAAAGCCTAAATCGCACATTTTGGCAAACTAATTGCCTAAAACAACACCTTTTGGCCAAAGGCCTAAAATCAACCATTTTTAGCAACATATCGCTTAAAATCAATCTTTCGGCAAAATGTCTTAAAATCAACATTTTCGGCTTAAAACCGTAAAATCAACCATTTTGGCGACAATCGCCTAATTCGCACATTTTGGCAACAATTGCCTAAATCAAATCATTTTGGCTAAAAGCCATTAAAATCAACATTTTTGGCAACATGCCTAAAAATCAATCAATCTTTGGCGAAATGCCTAAACAAAAATGCACGAAGCATACACACAATCATGCACAAAGCATACACAAAATCATGCACAAAGCATACACACTTATGCACAAAGCATACAAAAGCATGCACAAAGCATACAAAATCATGCACAAAGCATACAGACTTATGCACAAAGCATACAAAAGCATGCACAAAGCATACAAAATCATGCACAAAGCATACACAAAATCATGCACAAAGCATACACACAAAATGCACAAAGCATACACAAAATCATGCACTAAGCATACACACACCCATGCATTAAGCATATCATTCAAAGCCCTCTAAAAGAGGCCTATCGAACTACGTTGACTTTGATCTTCCATTCAAACGGAAGTACGTAGGCACGTTAGGGATTTAACCCCGAGCGGCAAGTCGAAATCACATGAACATTTTCATTGGTCCAATTACCTTGCAAAACATTCATTCATTAGGTTAGTTCATCAACATGACATAGTCTCGGGATCCACCTCGGGTTCACAGACCATGCTTTTAACATTGGGATAATTAATCTAGTAATTAGGTTAATTAAAATCGGAGTCACTTAGGGTTTTTTCCTAGTTTACCCTAAAATAATTAAACAAGGTGGCGACACACACATCACGTGTATTTCTTCTCATTCATCATATGCATCACATGCCTATGACATTTGGGGGAAGGGGTTCACAGTTTGGCGACTCTGTTGGGGATTTATGTAATTAATTTGCATAAAGTGGACTACAATTGTTGTGAAAACTAACCGGCCTTTCTTTAAGGCATCATTTTATTATGCTTTGTTTTGCAGGGTACCCTAATACGAATCAAGTGTTCTTTCCTTAAGAATACTTGATAAATCCGGACTTAATTGAAAAATGTGATTAAGACATTAAAACTTGTTGATTTATTTGCACGATTGGGAATCCTTTTCTCCATTGCATAAAAAATGAATTTCAAATGAATTTCTTCTCCTTCTGTTCAAACTTCTGAGTCTGGATAGCAAGTAGCGCTGATCGGCAGGTCTCTTTGATTATGTCGACGGACAGCCAAAGCGTCCTCCCTGTTGCCGCAAACCATCCCTAATCCTTTTAGGAATGGCCCATGGGCATGCGTACCGTTGGACCCACGCGAAACTCTTTGTTTCACATGTGGTTAGGTATATCCATGCTCAAGGCTCAAGGGTCCCTTAATAAACCGATTCTCTATTTTGTGTCATAGCCTATAGAACCTATCCTTTAGGACTGTATGCTCCCAATGGTACGAATCATCTCATTAAAATAAATTATGACGTGTTGTTGTGCTCATTCACGACATACCATAAGCATTAAAAAAAAAAAAGGAGAGAAGAGAGTGGAGGGACACAAAAATATCCTTCTGTTTGTCAGTCATGCACAGTTGGACAAAGAGTCGGTCTACCTCATATCAGTTACTCTGACACACAATACCGCCCACTATACCCTTAATCCAGTTACCCTCATACTTACAGGTACCCCCTGTTCAAGTGCCAACATTAGTGCCAACCACACCTACTGTGCTATCACCGACCTCACCAATCTCAACTGCACCAATGGCATCACTTTCTGACATCAAAAACCTTATAGAACAACTCGAGGCCAGAATGGAGGCCAGAATGGAGGCCAGAATGAATGAGGCATTGGCTGCCCAAAGGATTGCCCTGATAGCTGAATTGGGTAATGGTAATGGAAGTGGGGCTTCCGGTGAGGGAAGTGGACCTGCTGCTTCCAATCAAGGACCTGCCGCAGAACCTACAAATCCTACCCTTAACCTGGATGACATGCCTGCTTCTGAGCCAGAAGCTCAGAAAATGAGAAAAAAACTGGACACCACCAAACAGAAAAACAATGAACCTTTTCCCTCGTTCCTTACAAGGAAAAGGACCAAGGTCGCTCAAATGATCAACCGGCCTTCTGAACAAGAACAGGTAGACATAATCATAAAGAACCTGCAGTCTGTCTACCAACAACAGTTACAAACCCAATACTTACCAACCTTCCAGTCGCTCATTGCCGCTGCTACAAAGGTAGAGGATTTAATTCAAATGGGGCAACTGAAAGAAGACTCGGGTTCCTCAAAATACGAGAAGCCTAGCCAAGCTGGCAAAGTCCATGAAATGGCAAGCATCACCCCCTCGAATCCTTTACGTGTGGGCAATATGAGAAATGGCAATCGGTCAAGAAGGACATATACTGATCTCGAGATGCCAATCCTTTTGGTTTTCCGAGAGGCTGTCAAGGCCAACTACATCAAGCCCTTGGAAGCAAGGCCGCCACCCTACCCTTTACCAAGAAACTACTGAACCAATGAATACTGTGAATATCATCAAGGTCATGGGCACGAGACTGAAGCGTGCTGGACGCTTAAGAACCGCATCCAAGACCTGGTAGACGATGGTTCAATCATCCCAAGAAGTGAGTCAAACATTAGCACTAATCCCTTACCAAATCACGGGGTAAATGCTATTATTTCTGACCAGGAATTGATCGATCCTTTCGAGCTATTCCTAGAAATGAATGACACCTGTGTCCTGGACTTGAATGACTTATCCGAAGAGGTAACAACCGAACTCGAAGTGGAAGACTTCATGTAACCTAGTCTCCTTGACGAAATTGCAGTTATCACAGGAAATGATGGGGACCAAGATCTGCTGAGCCTGATCAAGCCGAACGAAGGCCCTCTCACCAATTGGTACGTCAAGGAGGAGCGCGCTGCTGATAAACCCCCTCCCGAGTCAAACCTAGAGTCAAAATCTATAATCAAGTCTTGTATTGAGTCTGAGTCTGACCCCGAGTCTGAAACCGAGTCAGAGTCCAGTTCCATTCCTGAGTCATCTGTGTCGGATTTTGAAAATCCAGATTTCAAATTTGATGTAATCTTTGAAGACAATTCTGTCATGATCAATAAAGGCTTGCAAATTATTGACTACCCCGCGTGTCTATCTTTCCAAGCATTTCCAAGTAAAAATAATCATATAAATGAAATAAAAAATGAAAAAAAAAAATAATAATTGGCAAAGAAGAAAATGAACATACATACATTGCATTTGACTGTGTGAACAAGGGACAGGTCAGTGAATGCTTGAGGAAGTTTGCCGATTGTTTCATGTGGAAGGCAAGTGACATCACGGGAATTGACCCAGCAATAGTGGTGCACAAGATTCCAGTATATCCCGAGGCTAAGCCAGTGAAGCAGAAGCTAAGAAGGCTGAAGACCGAATGGTCCTTGAAAATCAAGGAGGAGGTAGCCAAGCAATTGGAGAACAGATTCATAGAACCCATTGCCTACCCGACATGGTTAGCAAATGTTGTGCCAGTGCCGAAGAAAGATGGCAAAGTCAGAATGTGTGTGGACTATCGGGATTTGAATAGAGCATGTCCGAAGGACGACTTCCCCCTGCCGCATATCGACTTGTTGGTAGACCGAATGGCGGGACACGAGATGGTCTCCTTGACCGATCTTGCTGTCGGGTACAACCAAATAATGATGCATGTGCCAGACAAAGAGAAAACGGCATTCATCACGGAGTGGGGAACCTACTGCTACAGGGTCATGCCTTTTGGGCTCAAAAATGCCGGGGCAATCTATCAAAGAATGGCGACGACCATCTTCCATGACATGATTCACGAAGAAGTAGAAGTGTACGTGGACGATATGGTTGTTAAATCAAAAACAGCTGAAGAACATACAACAGCGCTTGAGAAGTTCTTCCTTAGACTTCGAAAGTACAATTTAAAACTCAACCCGGCAAAATGTATGTTTGGAGCTACATCCGGAGTATTTCTGGGGCATATGGTCAGTCGGAATGGCATAGAAATTGATCCTTCAAAAGCCAAAGCCGTTATGGAAATACCAGCACCGAGGACGGAAAAGGAAGTTCGGGGTTTCCTAGGAAGGCTACAGTACATCAGCCGGTTCATCAATCAATTGGCTAATACTTGTGGTCCGATCTTCAAATTGCTCAGGAAAGGAGTAGCCGTAAAATGGAATGAGGATTGTCAGAAAGCTTTCGACCAAGTCAAGCAATATCTGTTATCCCCACCAGTCTTACAGCCACCAAGGCTAGGAAAGCCTTTGCTGTTGTACCTATCAGTGATAGAAGAAGCGATGGGTGCAATGCTAGCTCAACAAGCAGAAGATACAAGGGTAGAAAATGCCGTGTATTACCTTAGCAAGAGGATGCTAGAATCTGAGCTAAAATACAATAAGATAGAGAAGTTGTGTTTTGCTCTGGTAAGGGCCTGTACAAAACTGCAGCACTACCTCTCGTCTTACACCACCTACGTCTTTTCTGAATCGAACCCCTTGAAATTCCTTATGGAGAGGCCGGTTCTTGACTGTAAAATGGCTAAGTGGGTGTCGGTGCTCGCAGCTTATGATTTAAAATTTGTACAACGAAAGGCGGTGAAAGGCGGAGCCTTGGCTGATCAACTAGCAGAATTACCGGTCGAAGAACAAATGCCGGAGGTAGAATTTCCTGATGAAGACTTGGTGAACTTGGAAAGTGAAGTCTGGGAAATGTACTTTGATGGAGCTTCGAACTACCATGGAAATGGGGTTGGAGTTGTATTCAAAACTCCTTGTGGAGAATACATTCCTATCACCGTCAAATTAGATTTCGACTGCACCAACAATGAAGCCGAGTATGAAGCTTGCATAAAGGGGTTAGAAGCAGCCCTAGGAAAAGAGATAAAAGTCCTCAAGGTTTTCGAAGATTCTAACTTAATAGTCTCCCAAGCTTTAAGGAAATGGAAAATTAAAGAAGAGCGTTTGGTTCCTTACCTACGACGCTTGGACGAATTGGCTTAGCAATTTGAGGGTTTATCCTTCCACTACTTGCCGCGAGCCAAAAAATCAGTTCGCAGATGCTCTGGCTACTTTAGCCTCCATGGTCAATGTAGAAGGAGACCGAGTCGTTCGACCTCTGACAGTGCGGCTACAGAAACAGCCAGCACATATCATGAATTTGGTCGATGACAAGCCCTGGTATTGGGATATACAGAATTATCTTCAGAATGAAGCCTACCCGGAGGGATCTACCAAAACTGATCAACGGACATTGAGACAGTTAGCATCCGGATATTTCCTCACTGAGGGAGTTCTGTATAAGAGAAGTTGGAACGGCCTGCACCTAAGATGCGTTGATGAGGGAGAAGCTCAAACCATCATGGATTCCCTACATAATGGGGAGTCTGGTCCACACATGCACGGGATAGCCTTGGCTCGGAAAATCGTGAACCTGGGTTATTACTGGTCAATCATGAATGCAGATTGCGTGAGGCACGCGCAGAAGTGCCACGAATGTCAAATTTTCGCTAAGCTGCAAAAGCAGCCTCCAGTCAATTTGAATCCTATCACCTCACCATGGCCTTTCGCAACTTGGGGCATAGATGTGATCGGAAAAATCCACCCGAAGGCTTCTAACGGTCATCAATTCATCCTGGTTGCTGTAGATTATTTCACTAAATGGATCGAAGCAGCCTCTTATTCGGCTTTAAATGCCAAGAAGGCAGCACAATTTGTTCGTACTAACATCCTTTGTCGGTACGGAACACCATTCGAGATCATTACGGATAACGGGTCTCACTTTCAGAGCGAATTTTCTAATTTGTTGAAAGAAACGAAAATTCGGCACCATAAATCCTCGCCCTATCGTCCACAAACGAATGGGGCTGTAGAAGCTGCAAATAAGGCTATAAAAGTCATTTTGCAGAAGACAGTTAAAAAGCATAAAGCTTGGCATGAACAGCTATCAAATGACTTATGGGGATATAGGACTTCGATTAGAACGCCCACCGGAGCAACTCCGTATTCGTTGGTATACGGTATGGAAGCAGTATTGCCTATTGAGCTGGAAGTTCAGTCGGCAAGGATTATCCAGGAGAGCCAGATCAGCGAAGCAGATTGGGCGAAGAATTATCATTTGCAACTTTTGGGTATGGATGAAAAGCGGTTGCAAGCAATCCACCAAACTCAAGTCTACCAGAGAAGAATGGCACGGCATTTTAACAAGAAGGTCAAAGACCGAAAACTCGAAGAAGGTTGTTTGGTTCTGAAGGAAATTAGATAGCCAATTCAAGATCCACGAGGGAAGTTTCGTCCTCATTGGGCTGGACCCTATGTGTTGAAGAAAGTATTGTCCGGCGGAGCCGTCATCTTGACTGATTTGGATGGTTTGGAATTCACGAATCCATGTAATTTAGATCAGTTAAAAAGATATTTTGTATAATAAGCATTGCATAATGTAAAATGAACTACACTAGACCTGATTCTCTTTGGAAAAAAGAAATTATGTATCGGAGATATGTAGGCAACCCTCATTGGGTACGGTCTAAACATTAATGAAAATCATTCCATAATTCTTTCCTCTTTGCCAACAATGAAAAAAAAAAAAAATAATAATAACAATAATAATAAAAAAAAAGGATAAAAAAAAAGAAGAAAAAAAACCCGCTAAGTTGAAAACCCGAAAAGGGCGGCTTAGGCAAAAATCGGGGCCCGCCAAGTTGAAAACCCGAAAAGGGCGGCTTAGGCAAAAATGGGTAGCTCGCTAAGTTGAAAACCCGAGAGGGCGGCTTAGGCAAAAATCAAAGCTTGAATAAATGAAGTTGGAAAATGCTTGGAAAGCTTAATGACATGCCCAATTGAAAGCAATAAAGTCAAACAGTCCAAAGTCAAGCAGAAAACTAAAGAGACCAAGAAAAATAAATAATAAAATCCAATGCCAAAACACCAAAATCCACACCCAAAGTCCCAAGTAAAAGACAAAAGAGTTCAAACAAAGCCAAAACACCAAAAGTCCAAAAGCCTATTAGAGTCTAGGTACCCCGTCGCCTCCGTGGGGCAACGTCCTCCGAGTCATCCCCAGTTGCTGAACTCCCTCCAGCCTCGCCTGTCCGAGGAGCCAACATGATCTCCTCATCAGTCCTAATCCCATCACCAGCGTCAGCCTGAGTCCAACCCTCGAGTGCACTCAGCAATGCGTTCCTCCTTGGCTTTTCCACTGGCCAGACAACGGTCATGAACCAGGTCCGATATTCAGGAGAAATATGAATACCAGCAGGATTAGGTAAGGGCCTAACCATGTGATGGTCTCTAACCCATGCCCTAAGAATGGCTCGGGTAACTCCCGGAGTGATGGCTGAATCAGCTAAAGAATCACCCATAATCGGAACAGTTTGATCTATCCCCATCTGCCTCAAAACGCGCGAAGCGCAGTACCAGGTACAATGTGTAAGGCCTAAAAGGTAAACCTGAGTATGATGAAAGCTAACCTGGATGAAGCGGGTGATACCATACCAGGATACGAACCACAGCACCTCATTTGGACCCAATTCAATCAGCCACGAGGTCCATGCATCAGCAGACGGGTGTGTGATCAAGATCCTCCGCATACGGTACTGGACAGGGTTATAAGGCAATGAAGTAAGAGCAGCAACCACTTGAAGGTGGTCCTTCAACCAAACCTGAGTAATGGATCCTTTCTATTACAAAGGGATGAACCAAAAAAAAAAAAAAAAAAAAAAAAAAAAAAAAAAAAAAAAGATGAGAGGAAAATACCTGGAGAATAATCGGGGAAACTGTCCAGTCCTCGAAGCCTAGAGCAGCTCTGTCAAGGCTCCTAATGGTTTCTGCCAGCACAATGCCACCAATGCAACCCATGTCCTCCATTTGCCGAACCATAGGACAGAGTCGCAAGTCCCCGAAGCCTGGGTCCTTGTTAAACAAGAAACCAGCTAATAAGCAAAAAACCAAGGCCCGCATCCTCAGCCTCATCTGGTCTGGGTCATCTGAACGGACCTCTGAAAATTCATCAATCAGAGGCAGCAGAATTGCTTTCTGATCACCAACAATCATAGCCCTAGCTTGAGGTCGACTGAACTGAAACAGGTTTTCAAACGACCGAACATACCCAACCTTGACTTCGTGCCTGACCAATGGGGCATTGGGATCGCACCCTATGATAGCACAGAATTCCTCAAAAAGAGGGCACATCTCCTCCATCATAGCTCTGAACCGGAAAACATGGGCCTCTGGATCCCAAAGCCGGATGCAGGCCCATAAAAAATTCCAGTCGATTACTACCCCCCCTGAGAGTAACGATAGGAGAAAGACCATACCTCCCCAAATTGATCTTTTCAACTTTGGAGAGACTCCTAGTCCAGCTGTGCATGCTGTGATTGAAAGAAGGATTCATTCTTTAAAAGCAACAAGAACAAAGGAGAAGAGAGAAAAGAGAGAATGAGTGAAGAAGCAACCGACAAAACAAGTTTTTATAGAAAAAATGCACCGAATAAGGGCGGCAGCAGCCGCCGAATTGCCACCGAATAACGGCGGCAGCAGCCACCGAATAATGACAGCAACGGCCCCCACAAAATTCACAATCAGGCCCCAGAGGCCCGAAAAATCACAATCAGGCCCTAGAGGCCCGAAAAATCACATTCAGGCCACAGAGGCCCGAAAAATCACAATTCAGGCCCCAGAGGCCCGAAAAATCACATTCAGGCCCCAGAGGCACGAAAATCACATTTAGGCCCCAGAGGCCCGAAAAATTACAATTCAGGCCCCAGAGGCCCGAAAAATCACATTCAGGCCCCAGAGGCCCGAAAATCACATTCAGGCCCTAGAGGCCGAAAAATCACATTCAGGCCGCAGTGGCCCGAAAAATCACATTCAGGCCGCAGTGGCCCGAAAAATCACAATTCAGGCCACAGAGGCCCGACAAATCACATTCAGGCCGCAGTGGCCCGAAAAATCACATTCAGGCCCCAGAGGCCCGAAAAATCACATTCAGGCCCCAGAGGCCCGAAAATCACAATCAGGCCCCAGAGGCCCGAAAAATCACAATTCAGGCCACAGAGGCCCGAAAAATCACATTCAGGCCCCAGAGGCCCGAAAAATCACATTCAGGCCGCAGTGGCCCGAAAAATCACAATCAGGCCCCAGAGGCCCGAAAAATCACAATTCAGGCCCCAGAGGCCCGAAAATCACAATTCAGGCCCCAGAGGCCCAAAAATCACATTCAGGCCGCAGAGGCCCGAAAAATCACATTCGGCCGCAGAGGCTTGAAAATTCACAATTCGGCCTAAGGCCCGAAATTCAAAACTCGGCCTAGGGTCCGAAAATTCACAACTCAGACCAAGGCCCCACAATCGCAATTGGCCCAAGGTCCGAGTTTTCGCCTTCAAAATTTGCTCCATCAGACAACCACTGGCTCTCATAAATCATTTTTATGATAGCCAGTGGGGGGGCAACTGTGAATACTCAAATTTTGAGGCTTCTCATGTTGTTGGTGGCATGTGAAACTCTTTAAATGGAGGAAAACACGCTGCTACAGTGCCATGTCAATTAGTTTGACTTTGCTACAGCAACTGTGCAAACAGTCCGGTCGGACCGGAGGCCATTTTGGACATTTACTGGAAATATGTCAATATGGTACTTGAAACGTCTGGAATTTCACGAGGATCGCAGAACCGGTCCCGGAATGATTTTTGGAGGTCGGAAACTCCCAAAAAAGCTCCCGGAGCGAGACATGGTGGCCACCACCAGCTACGGCGGCGCCGGCCGCCGGACACGGCGGCTCCTGCCGCCCCAACCGCCTGGGCGGCAGCAGCCGCCCAGCATGGGCGGCACCTGCCGCCCCACCGACTGGGCGGCACCTGCCGCCCTCCCAGGCGGCACCTGCCGCCCAGCCTCTTGGGCGGCAGCTGCCGCCGAGCCAGGCGGCGCCTGCCGCCCTGGACCCGAAAATGGCCTATAAATAGGCCATTTTCAGTCCAATTTTGACACCTCTGTCTGTTTTTTAACGGACGAAACCCTCTCCCTCTCACGCTCCTTGCGTTTTCTTTACCGCTTTTTGCATTTAATTTAATTTTTATTGCATTTTTATTGTGATATTTGGACATTAAAATTAAACAAATTAAAATTAATTAATATTTCCTAAGCGAGGAGCCTAATCCGGAGTTAAGAAGCGGTCGTCGATTAAATCAGGTATGTAAACAAAACTCTGCCTATTTAATTTTAGCACTTCATGCATATTTCTCTTCTACTCTTAATAATTCTACAATTGCATAAATGCATCCACGTCATTATTTTTGGTAAATAAACTGCCTTAATTAATTTGATTAAGCTTAAATGCCCGGTTAATCAATAATCGTGGTATTAAAGTTTAAATCCGACAATATTGGCTAAAAGAGCCTAGTTAATTAATAACTACGGTTCAATTGCCTTATTTCGAACAAATCCGGCTTAAGTCCAATTAATCAATAATTGTGGCTAAAAGCCTTAATCAATCACGTTTCGACAATAAATTGTGATTAAGCTCGAACGCCCGATTAATTGATAATCGTGGCATTAAAGCCTAAATCGCACATTTTGGCAAACTAATTGCCTAAAACAACACCTTTGGCCAAAGGCCTAAAATCAACCATTTTTAGCAACAAATCGCTTAAAATCAATCTTTCGGCAAAATGTCTTAAAATCAACATTTTCGGCTTAAAACCGTAAAATCAACCATTTTGGCGACAATCGCCTAATTCGCACATTTTGGCAACAATTGCCTAAATCAAATCATTTTGGCTAAAAGCCATTAAATCAACATTTTTGGCAACATGCCTAAAAATCAATCAATCTTTGGCGAAATGCCTAAACAAAAATGCACGAAGCATACACACAATCATGCACAAAGCATACACACAAAAATGCACAAAGCATACACAAAATCATGCACAAAGCATACACACTTATGCACAAAGCATACAAAAGCATGCACAAAGCATACAAAATCATGCACAAAGCATACACAAAATCATGCACAAAGCATACACACAAAATGCACAAAGCATACACAAAATCATGCACTAAGCATACACACACCCATGCATTAAGCATATCATTCAAAGCCCTCTAAAAGAGGCCTATCGAACTACGTTGACTTTGATCTTCCATTCAAACGGAAGTACGTAGGCACGTTAGGGATTTAACCCCGAGCGGCAAGTCGAAATCACATGAACATTTTCATTGGTCCAATTACCTTGCAAAACATTCATTCATTAGGTTAGTTCATCAACATGACATAGTCTCGGGATCCACCTCGGGTTCGCAGACCATGCTTTTAACATTGGGATAATTAATCTAGTAATTAGGTTAATTAAAATCGGAGTCACTTAGGGTTTTTTCCTAGTTTACCCTAAAATAATTAAACAAGGTGGCGACACACACATCACGTGTATTTCTTCTCATTCATCATATGCATCACATGCCTATGACATTTGGGGGAAGGGGTTCACACTGATGCATGGACCTCATGGCTGATTGAGTTGGGTTCAAATGAGGTACTGTGGTACATTTCCTGGTATGACATCACCCGCTTTATCCAGGTTAGCTTCCGCCATACCCGAGTTTACCTTCTAGGCCTTACACATTGCACGTGGTACTGCGCTTCGCGCGTTTTAAGGCAGATGGAGATAGACCAGACTGTTCCTATCGTGGATGGCACTTCTGTTGATTCAGTTATTACTCCGGGTGTTACTCGAGCCATCTTTAAGGCCTGGGTTAGAGATCATCACATGGTTAGGCCCCTACCTAATCCTGCCGGTGTTCATACTTCTCTAGAGTACCGAACCTAGTTCATTACTGCTGTTTGGCCGATTGAGAGGCCAAGGAGGAACGCATTGCTAAGTGCACTTGAGGGTTGGGCTCAGGTTGGTGCCGATAATGCAGACGGGACTGATGAGGAGATTGTGATGGCTCCTCGGACAGGCGAGGTTGGAGAGGGTTCAGCACCTAAAGACGACATTGAGGATGTTGCCCCACGTAGGCGACGGGACACTTAGATTTTTTGGACTCTAGACTTTATCTGGAATTTTGACTTTGGACTTTTTTCTTTGGATGTATGTTTTTTTTTTTGGACTTAGACTTTTATTTTGTTTTTTTTTTTTTGTTTTTTGAACTTTATGGACTCTTTTGCTTGACTTTATTACTTTGAAACGGAATGACATTACAGTTTTGACTTTTGGGCTTTCCAAGCATTTCCCAATTTATTTATTCAAGCTCTAACTTTTGCCTAAGCCGCCCTTTTGGGTTTTCAGCTTAGCGAGCTACCCATTTTGCCTAAGCTGCCCTTTCGGGTTTTCAGCTTAGCGGGCCCCGACTTTCGCCCTAAGCCGCCCTTTTCGGGTTTTCAACTTAGCGGGTTTTTCTTTTTTTTTTTTCACTTTTTTTCTTTTCTTTCCTCTCTCTCTTTTTTTTTTTTTTAGCAAAGAAGAATGAATTATGAAATGATTTTTCTATTAATGTTTAGACCCCGCCCAAAAGAGGGCTGCCTACATATCTCCGATACATAATTTCTTTTTTCTGAGGAGAATCAGGTCTAATGTAGCTCTTTTTACATCATGCAATGATTATAATTACACATAATATCTTTTTAACTGATCTAAATTACATGGATTCGTGAACTCCAAACCATCTAAATCAGTCAAAATGACGGCTTCGTCGGACAATATTCTCTTTAGAATGTAGGGCCCAGCCCAATGAGGACGGAACTTCCCACGTGGGTCTATGACTGGTTGTCTAATTTCCTTCAAAACCAAACAACCTTCTTCCAATTTCGGTCTTTGACCTTCTTATTAAAATGCCTAGCCATTCTCCTCTGGTAAACCTGAGTTCGGTGGATCGCTTGTAATCTTTTCTCTTCAATACCCAGGAGTTGGAGGTGGTAATTCTGGACCCAATCTGCTTCGCTGATTTGGCTTTACCGGATGACTCTTGCCGACCGAACTTCCAGTTCAACAGGCAGCACTGCCTCCATACCATATACCAAGGAATACGAAGTTGCTTCGGTGGGCGTTCTGATTGAAGTCCTATATCCCCATAGGGCATTCGGTAACTGTTCATGCCAAGCTTGTGCTTTTGAACTGTCTTCTGCAAAATGACTTTTATAGCCTTATTTGCAGCCTCTACAGCCCCATTTGTTTGTGGACGATAGGGTGAGGACTTATGATGTTTGATTCTCTTTTCTTTCAACAAATCAGAAAATTCACTCTGAAAGTGGGACCCATTATCAGTGATGATCTCAAATGGCGTTCCGTACCGACAAAGGATGTTAGTACCAACCAACTGTGCGCCTTCTTGGCATTCAAAACCGAATAAGAGGCTGCCTCGATCCACTTAGTGAAATAATCTACAGCAACCAGGATGAATTGATGACCATTGGAAGCCTTTGGAAGGATATTTCTGATCACATCTATGCCCCAAGTTGTGAAGGGCCAGGGTGAAGCAATGGGATTCAAATTGACCGGAGGCTGTTTTTTGCAGCTTAGCAAAAAATTGACACTCATGGCACTTCTGCGCATGCCTCACACAATCTGCATTCATAGTTGACCAGTAATAACCCAGGTTCATAATTTTTCGAGCCAGAGCTATCCCGCGCATGTGTGGGCCGGGCTCCCCGTTGTGTAAGGAATCCATAATGGTTTGAGCTTCCCCTTCATCTACGCATCTTAGATGTAAAACCGTTCCAACTTCTTTTATATAAGAACTCCCCCAGTAAGGAAATATCAGATGCTAACTGTCTTAATGTCCGTTGATCAGTCTTCAAGGATCCATTCGGGTAAGCCTCGTTCCGAAGATAATTTTGTACGTCCCAAAACCAAGGCTTGTCATCGACCAAATTCATGATGTGGGCCGGCTATTTCTGTAGCCGAACTGTCAAAGGTCGAATGATTTGATTCCCTCTACATTGACCATGGAAGCTAAAGTAGCAAGGGCATCAGCAAACTGGTTCTTGGCTCGGGGCAAGTAATGGAAAGACAGATCCTTAAATTGTTGAGCCAATCCGTCCAAGCGTTGTAGGTAAGGAACCAAACGCTCTTCCTTAATTTTCCACTTCCTTAGAGCTTGAGAGACTATTAAATTGGAATCCCCGAAAACCCTAAGGACTTTTATCTCTTTTTCCAGGGCCGCTTCTAACCCTTAATGCAAGCTTCATACTCGGCTTCATTGTTGGTTGCAGTCGAAATCTTAACTTGACTGCGATTGGGACGTGTTCTCCCAAGGAGTTTTGAACACGACTCCAATTCCATTTCCGTGATAATTCGAAGCTCCATCAAAATACATCCTCCCAAACGTCATTTTCCAACGTTTCAAGAGATCTTCCATCGGGAAAACTCCACTTCTTTCATTTCGTCTTCCACGGGCAGGTTCCGCTAATTAGTCAGCCAAGGCTCCTTCTTTTAATACCTTTCGTTGTACAAATTTCAAGTCATAGGCTGCGAGCACTGACACCCACTTAGCCATCTTACTGTCAAGAACCGGCCTCTCCATAAGGAATTTCAAGGGGTTCGATTCAGAGATGACATATGTTGGTATAGGATGAAAGGTAGTGCTGTAGCTTTGTACAAGCCCAAACTAGAGCCAGACATAACTTCTCTATATTATTATACTTCAGCTCATAGTCTAGCATCCTTTTGCTAAGGTAGTACACGGCATTTTCTACCCTGGTGTCTTCTGCTTGTTGAGCTAGCATTGCACCCATCGCTTCTTCTGTCACTGATAGGTACAATAGCAAAGGTTTTCCTGGCCTTGGTGGTTGCAAGACTGGCGGAGATAGTAAATACTGTTTGACCTGATCAAAGGCTTTCTGACAATCTTCGTTCCATTTGACGGATACCCCTTTCCTGAGTAATTTGAAGATCGGACCACAAGTATCGGCCAATTGATTAATGAACCGGCTGATGTACTGTAGCCTTCCCAGGAAACCCCGAACTTCCTTTTCCGCCTTCGGTGCTGGCATTTCCAAAATGGCTTTGGCTTTTGAAGGGTCAATCTCTATGCCTTTCGGCTGACCATATGCCCCAGAAATACTCCGGATGTAGCTCCAAACAGACATTTTGCCGGGTTGAGCTTTAAATTGTACTTTCGAAGCCTAAGGAAGAACTTCTCAAGTGCTGTGGTATGTTCTTCAGCTGTTTTCGATTTAACAACCATGTCGTCCACATACACCTCAACTTCTTTATGAATCATGTCGTGGAAGATAGTTGTTGCCATTCTTTGATAAGTTGCCCCGGCATTTTTGAGCCCAAAAGGCATGACCCTATAGCAGTAGGTTCCCCACTCTGTGATGAATGCCTTCTCTTTGTCTGGCAAATGCATCATTATCTGATTGTACCCGACAGCGAGATCAGTCAAGGAGACCATCTCGTGTCCAGCCATTCGGTCAACCAACAAGTCAATATGAGGCAAAGGAAAATCGTCCTTCGGACATGCTTTATTCAGATCCCGGTAGTCGACACACATTCGCACCTTTCCATCCTTCTTAGGAACCGGCACTATGTTTGCTAACCATGTTGGGTAGGCAATGGGCTCTATGAACTTGTTTTCCAATTGCTTAGCTACTTCCTCCTTGATTTTCAAGGACCATTCTGTTTTCAGCCTCCTTAGCTTCTGTTTTACCGGCTTAGCCTCGGGGTACACTGGAATCTTGTGTACTGCTATTGCTGGGTCAATTCCCGTGATGTCACTAGCCTTCCACATGAAGCAATCGGCAAACTTCTTCAAGCATTCAATGATCTGTTCCCTGTTCACACAGTCAGATGCAATGTATGTATGTTCATTTTCTTCTTTGCCAATGATTATTTTCTCTTTTTCATTTTTATTTCATTTATTTCTTTTTCATTATTTTCCTAGGATATGCTTGGAAAGATTGACACGCAGGGTAACCAATGATCTGTAAGCTTTTATTGATAAGGACGGAATCGTCCTCAAAAATTACATCAAATTTAAAATCCGGATTTTCCAAATCCGATACAGAAGACTCGGAACTGGACTCTGACTCGATTTCAGACTCAGGGTCAGACTCAGACTCAGTACAGGACTTGGCATCAGGTCAGACTCTAGGTTTGGCTCGGGAAGGGTTTTGTCAGCAGCGCGCTCCTCCTCGGTATACCAGTTGGTGAGAGGCCCTTTATTCGGCTTGATCAGGCTCACAAGTCTTGGTTCCCATCATTACTAGTAATAACTGCAACCTCGTCAAAGAGACTGGGCTGCATGAGATCTTCTATCTCCAGCTCGGTTATTGCCTCTGGCTTGTTGTCCCAGGCATCAGCAAATATTTCCAGCCCGGGCAGCATTTTCTTAGCTGTCGGGAAGTAGAATGGTTCCTGGAAGCCACAATAAGGAATTGTTTCTCCCGGTTTGCAGAAATGACCATTCAAAGTCAAAAGTAAGGCCGCATCTGTATACTCTTTTCTCTTCTCTGGTCCTTCCACAAGGTCTTCATCAGTGGGCTCATAACCTAGCCCAAAGGTCCCTTTGTTCACCGGACACTCCCAAGCTTGCAGTGTGGGGTATGTCTTTCCGGACCTGCCATAACCATTCCCGGCAGGTAGGACATTTTCAGCATTAAAGGAACCATGCAGTTTATTTGCGTCGAAATCAAAGAGAATTCGAGAGTTTGCAGTTTTTCCTCTATGCACTGTACTGTGTCATATTGAAATCCTGAGAGGGGCAGGTTGGCATTCTCAGGGTTGACCTCAAAGAGAGGCTGGCCCTTTGTCTTCTTCAGTTGGCTATAGTCATCCCCCTGAATAGTGATAACTTTGCCCTCGTAAGGAAACTTGACCTTTTGATGCAGAGAAGAGGCCACTGCCTTAGTATGATGTATCCATGGTCGTCCCAGGAGTAGGTTGAAACTGGTAGGCACATCAATTACTTGGAACGGGACCTCCATCATAGCTGGCCCAATTGCTAATTTCAATGTAGCAACCCCCAACATTCCCTCCGGGTGCTGTCATAAGCTTTGACTATCTGGTCCGATGGACTGAAATTGCTTCCTCCAACCCCAGACAGCTAGCTACCCTTAGTGGGCAGACATTCAATGCTGACCCATTGTCAATGAGAACCATGGGCACAGTCTTTTCTCTAGTCAAATAGTAACATAGAGGATCATGTGACTG